>NW_028251398.1:0-3000 GCF_964263255.1 Lissotriton vulgaris | reverse complement strand
GGTTGTGGCAGGACTCTCCAGACCCACTGGACTTGTCTCACTGGCCTTGTTTCATTGATTGCCATTCCTTCCTTTTCCCCTTGGTACATGTTCTGTGGAGTGGGAGGTGTTTTCCTTGTATGCTGAATCATGCACCATTGCGCAGTGTTCAACATGGCTTATGATTCATTGATTTCTTGGCCTTTTCCCTAAAAGACCATTTCTGGTATTATCATGCCTTTATTGCTATTTCTCTTGCTGTAAAGATGTTTCATATTTTTGGCACACTTTTTCCACAGCCAGTTTCTATGGTGTATCTGTGTTCTGCCATGAAAAGTTTCACAGAAGAAACTGATGTTAGCGCGCCGGAGGGGACTTATATGGCTCCACTGAGCTCACATCCGGAGTCGACGTCATCATGGAGCCATGTGACGCCGTCCCCCGGAGCGCAGAGGTACTGCTGAGAAGTTTTCTGAGTCAGTTGTACGCCTGCGGTGAATTCACAAGTTAAGGAATCTGTGGCTAGACCATGTCTCTTCCAGATACATCATTACCGAAGGTAAGTAAATTGTTCGTCAGGTCCGTAGGGATGGGCACTTTGCCCATTCAGTCCTGCAGGACTTCCGTGTATGAAATTGATTCGCAGACCAACCACCGAGGATAGTATGGCTTGGGTAACCATTCTAAGGTATGGAATCTGCGACTAGATGTCTCTGTCAGATGAACAAGTTACTTTACCTTCGATAACGCCTTATCTGGTAGAGACTATATCTAGCCGCAGATTCCTTACTGACCCACTCATCCTCCCGCTCAGCGAACGGATTTCTAGGGACAAGGCTGATCCCCTTCAGGGCCCTCGTTTTCCACACCAGAGGTCAGTGTTCTTCATGGCTCTGTGCTTCTGGCATGAAAAGTTGTGAGAAGAAAGTGACGTCCTTCGATGGAAATTCTACGGTAAGGAAACTTCGGCTAGATGTAGTCTCTGCCAGATAAGGCATTACTGAAGGTAAGTAACTTGTTCGTAAGTAATAATCATATTGCTAACAATAATATTTTTTAATTTAACAACGTTTTAAATATTTGGGATTTATATTATTACATTTTAAAACCCATTACTTCTAAGAACTCTGCCCATCCCATACCCTGAAAAAATCTCATTAACCCATAACTGAAAAAGCTCTTGGTCTTGCCTTAACAATTAAAAATAAAAATAACTTAACCAAATACCTAAAACTCCCCTAACCCATTCCAACCCGAACCCTAAAAACCTGTTGCTCCATAAATAAAATGAAGTACCTTAACATTCACAGAAAACTGTATTCTCTAACGAACATTGCCCAAAACCCAAATAACCCCCTTCACCAGGAACCCATCCTATAAGCTGAACCCTAAAAACTGAACTTTTTTTATCTTTTCAATTATTTGTTGATTTATTGATATTTTACGAAAAAGCCATGTTTTTTTTATTTTTTTTATTCAAAAAATAGCAAAGTCGTATATCCATTACACATGAAAGCATATATCGAAATTAAGTTGTATCATAGTCACAGTGGTTGCAAAAGCAATAATTCAAGAATCAGATCTGGTTCGGGACATTGCCAGTTCAAGCGAAGGAGAGTCACACAATTCGCCTCGGAACTTATTCCAGTGCCCCCATTTTGCGTCCCATTTCGTGGGGCAGCCCCTTATCTTGTATACAGTCTTTTCAGCTAGAATGCATCAATCCATCTCTGCCACCCAACCCACCACCATCGGCCTCTCTGGAGAACCCCACTTCATGGCAATGGAGCGTTTGGCTAGTAGTAGGGCAAGCGTTGCCCACTGCAGTTCTAGCTCAGTCATGTCTGTAGCTCCCCATATGTTGAGGACACATTCTTTCGGGGACAGTGGAATCGGTTTACCCACGGAGTCCCTCATTTTTTTCAGGACTCTTTCCCAAAATTGTTGCACTCCCGGGCAGTCCCACAGGATGTGATAGAAGGTGCCCAATTGTCTACACCCTCTGAGGCAATCCATGTCCGTGCGCCTACCAATTTTAGCTAGTGTAAGAGCGGACATGTATACCCGATGTAAGATTTCAATTGGATCAGCCTGAATCTGTGGTTCATGGCTGACTCCCTTGGAGACATTAAAGCCGCCCGCCATTCCTCTTCCTCTAACAGCCCCAGGTCTTCTTCCCATTTATTGCGTAGGGGTCGGAAAGTGCCAGGCAGATTGTTACTTAATTTACGATAAGTGAGGGATACGGCCTTTTCGGGGAGAGGTTCCGACAGTAGCCTGTCTTCCATGGGGGAGCTCTCAGGTAGGGAAGTAAGGTCGGGAATGGCATGGAGGAGGGCATGTTTGATTTGGAAAGCCATGCTTTTTAATCACAGCAGCTTTGCATGCCAATGTATGCTTAGGTGTACTCTGTACCCATGCTTCTGACGTTTTTTAACTTCTTTTCGTATTGTTAATTTACAGAGAGTTCACAAATTACTAGTTCAGCGTCTGATAAATTAATATCTGTATTGCTTCAAACTCTTCTCAATCATGAGCAAGCACAGCAAATGTGGAAACTCCCTCTGTCTTGAGTTTTAAGTTCTGTCTCATGTATATTTTCCATTGCTGGTTATGGGACGAAAGGGCATAAAATGTATGAGCTGCAGGAGGGGTCAGCATTCTATGCTCAGTAACTCAGGGAAGCGTAGCACTCAAACTGAGTGGTCATTTATTTCACTATGCTGGTTGATTCCTAAGGACTTGCGCGATGACTCCACCAAATTTGAAAACTATAATGGCCCAGAAAATTGGAGTGGTCAGGCCAGAGAAAGGAATTTGGGGAAAGGGAAGGAGTACTGGAAAATAAAAATATGATTATTCACTAGTGATTCTAAACTCGTTCGTCCCCCTTCCAAATCTCTCTTACAACAGCACATGATCCCTGTAATCCCCTGGAGGGTTATACATAAGGCCATCTAGGTTCTGTACTCATGAGTTCTAGATTTATTGAAAAGCTGAGCCATTTTTGGTACAGGAGAG
>NW_028251397.1:0-51071 GCF_964263255.1 Lissotriton vulgaris | reverse complement strand
TATATATATATATATATATATATATATATATATATATATATATATATATATATATATATATTCACAGAAAAAACCATAGGTTATAGTGGATATATAGTTAGAAATTTGCATTTAGAAAACCTTGAAAATTCAATGAAAAAACCATTGGTTTTAGGCCATATATAGTTAGGAATTAGCATTTACAAAACCTTATTTTACTCGCATAAAACCATTGAAATTCCATATATAGTTAGAAGCGCTAACTATATATCGCGCACCCGCAATCCACTGCTGATGATGTCACATATTACATCATTCATGACATGGTCAGTGACATCACTGATGACATCACTGATGACATCTCAAATGACATCACTGATGACATCACTGATGACAACACCCAGTGACTGTATGTTTCTGTAAAGTTAAAATATGTTTCACATATTGAAGAATGAGTGGATGTATAAGTGTCTGGATGAAGAATTTAGTAGGTGCATGACTGACTGTATGAGTGAGTGATTAAATGTGTCTCACTGAGTGCATGGGTTAGTGACTAAACTGTCTTAATTTGTGCATCAGTATGTTTGTTGTTGTGTAAGCTGCTGCATGTGTTGATCAGTAGCTATAAGAGTGGCCATATGGGTTATTGATTGGTTGCCCAAGTATTTGAATGGGAGGCTGAGTGTGTGTGTGGGTGGCTGGGAGGTGCGTGACTCTGTGCATAGATGTGTAAGCAGTTGATTCACTAGGAGTATGAGTTCAAGAGTGCATGTGGAAACAGCTATATGGGCGGTTGACTATGCATGGGTGTGTTGGTGAGTGAATGGATTTCTCATTGCTACATGAGCAAGTAAGTACGTATGTAAAACACAATACATGTGAGAGTTGAGATATATAAATAACTGAACATAAGAGCCAGTGAATGTGTGAGTGGCTGTATCGATCACTGTGAGCTTGTATCAGGGATTATATAAGAGAATAAATATGTGTTATTATATGTTTGAATAAGTAAGATGTGTATAACTTTATAGTTGAGGAAATGGAGGTGTGATTGATTCTTTGCATGACTGAGTAGGTGTGTGAGTAACTCCATGGATGAGTGACAGTCTGTGAGTGTCTGTTTATACTGAGTGTATGTAAGGTTATATTAGAGTCTGAAGAGGTTCATTGTATTATCACATAAGTGATGTGATCAGTGATGACAAATGAGATGTCATCAGTGATGTCATTTGAGTTGTCATCAGTGATGTCATCAGTGATGTCATTTGAGATGTCATCAGTGATGTCATTTGAGTTGTCATCAGTGATGTCATTTGAGATGTCATCAGTGATGTCATCAGTGATGTCACTGACCATGTCATGAATGATGTAATATGTGACATCATCAGCAGTGGATTGCGGGTGCGCGATATATAGTTAGCGCTTCTAACTATATATGGAATTTCAATGGTTTTATGCGAGTAAAATAAGGTTTTGTAAATGCTAATTCCTAACTATATATGGCCTAAAACCAATGGTTTTTTCATTGAATTTTCAAGGTTTTCTAAATGCAAATTTCTAACTATATATCCACTATAACCTATGGTTTTTTCTGTGAATTTCATTGGTTTTTTAATAGCAAATATGAAAAGCTTTAAAATGTCAAGTACGTGATAGATAAAAACATTTTCATATTTATGCACGCTGATGTGCTTTGAACGCTGCACCCCCCCCCCTCCCCTCTTTTGTCTTAGTAGTACTCTCTCTTTGCAGATACTGAAGGGTAGTTAACGCAGGCCTTTACCCCCGTTGTAATCCGTCGTGCCTCCTTGTCTCTCCATTTGATTGATTGTTGTCCAAGCATTTACTGTTTTAGAATTGGTTCTCTTTGGATCATTCTCTATTTACAAACAAGCACAAAGTCGCAATACTCTGTTTAGTCTTTGCAGATAGTGAAAAATCGTGTAAAATAATAAAAGTAATCGAGCAAAATCAGTAGGCCACTAATTAGATCTCTTTTTGACCTCGCTAAAATAGAAATATTAGGAACAACCCTTCATGAGAAATACGAAAATAGTGAGATGAACTGAGCTCCACACCATGAGGACTGCAAGACAGCTCGGCTCCATCACCCATACCGCACAAAATAACGACAAACCCTATGCAAATATTAAAAATATAGACAACACACCAGCAAAGAAACAGGGTAAAACATTTTATTAAAAAACTATTTACATAACGTTGTTTTATAAGATGATGTCAGTAGTGGACCGATGTGTGAATAGATCGAAAACAGCACAAGGCTCCAAGATCCAGATGGCAAGCTCCTGGATGTTGGGTGCCATAGTTTAGAGTTCTGAATTTCAGCCTTTTTCAATGCCTGTGCTTTGTTGAATCAAAATGGCGGCTTGACACAAAGCTGACTCAAGCGTTGCTGCTGATGCTATGCAGACCAAAACTGGTTTTCAGTTTGTACATTTTTCTAGATTTTTGAATCCAAGTTTGGTTGACTTTGTAGAACGATGGCTTCAGATTTTCAACATACGGTGTGGTGGCGCTGACTGGGAGGGGGCGCTTCGCTCCTGCCCCCTCCCCAAGTAAGATTTTCATACGTGAAAGTACGTTAATGGTTTTGGTCCCTGAGATGCTTCGATGTCACTACCATTCTCAAATAGCATAAGTTCTGGATGTTGGGTGCCATAGTTAAGAGTTCTGAGCACTGCTTGTAACACTGTCTGAAGCTTATTTCCACCTACTGCAGCTTCACTATTCTCAAAGTAAGTGAGTGTCGTTTGTGGACCTGACTGCATTAGAAAACAATGTGATATGTTACCTTCCTAAACAGCTTGACGGAGGCCCCTGAGGGGCGGTGTGATGGCCATGGACTCGGAGAAGACGCTTGGCTCCGACACCCTCCCCAAGTCTTATAGCACTGGTGTAGCCTGAGATCGCCCCCGACATAGGCGGCCGGCTCCCGGGGTCCGGCTGAACTTTTTGCCTTTTGATGACTCTTCAATTCTGGACCTTGTCCCACAATCCGTTTGACCTGAAGACAAGCTGTAGTGGGGCGCCCCTTTATCGTTTTAGTTGCCATTCCGCCCGCTTTTGCTACACTGTGCCTCTTCCGCCATTCAGCTGTTTACCGCCCGCTCTTGCGACTACAGCGTCTCGCTCACCATGTAGTTTAGATGCGCCCGCTCTTGCGGTGCAGCGATAGGCGGCTGCCACAGGACTCTCAAAATGGCGGCCGGCTCTTCGGTTTTGGGCCTGGTCCACTAAAATGGCCCTGGGACACCTTGGAACTCGGACGCTTGTCTGCTAGGGCTTGGGTCCCATTCTCGAAAAGCGTCCCCTCAGCCGTGAAGATTCTACAAAAGTCTTGGGGGCCTCCGACTCCCGCAGGCTTCTGGTGGGGAGCGGCTGCCATGATTGCTCGTGGAATGGCCACGACGGAGCTACGAGATGGTAGTGGTCTCATGCTGACGCCAGCTTTAGTCTGAAACATCCAGAAACACTATTGACTACCAATTCGATCAGTTCCGGTAGCGCCCCAACATGACCCGGAAGAGAAGAACTTGCCCTCCCCTCTTTGACTGATGATTCTTGTTGCCTGTCCCCTCTGTTGTCATTTAACAGAACTTTTTGGACTGCTGAAAGGGGTTGTGTTGTGAACGCTGGTTGGTGGAGACATTTTGACTATATTCTTGACCTACGTTGTCGCGTAATTCGTTTTATGACACGCCGCGTTAGCGCACCCGGAAGTGATCCGAGGCGCGGCGCGCAGCGCGTAACGTAAGCATAACAGGTCATGTGACTTGTTAATAAAACTTTTCATTGGTTCATTTTACTTTTGTTAATTTAATGATGAAAAGCTTGGTCATATGACCTAAAAATTACGCTTTTTATTATTTTCGAACAATATTTTTTTTTCAAACATATGTTATAATATTCCAGGCTAATGTACTTTCCCGGAAAATTTACAACTGTCTTGCAAGTAAAATATATTCCTTTTTCGAGAAAAAGGGCGTTTCTTCCTTCCATGATGGAGCCGTTGAGTAAAAGAGATTCGGCCTGCTGTCTTAGTCGCCGATACGCCTGATTATCAGATTCTTATCGATCACTTTATGTTGCAGGAGTGGAAAACACAACTGCCCTTGACCATTTATCTTTACTGCGTTCCTACATATTATACCTTTTTTCCGTCATGTAATTGGACTGCTTTATTTCACTTGCCTTTTACTGATTCGAAAACAGTCACTAAAAGTAAAAACTTTACAAATGTAAATACTACTACCGAGTTTTGTTTTAAAAACCTTTATTGTGAAAATGTCAGTATACAAATACGGGCCTATAACCACGTGGGCCGGCCACGGAGCAAACTGAAATCGTATATGATGAGGAGACATTTACACTGTAGAAGAACGTAACGAGCGGGCCATTATTTGACAAGAACAAAGGTGTCTAACAGTTGCGGAATCGGTGGACGTACATTTTGTAATTAAAATACGACAGGGCCACTTACAATAACATTTTCTAGATATACATTTGCGGGCAAGGAGTTACGAGTCCCATTTATACCGGCGCCATTTTGGGCGAGGCCGGGCAGGTCCAAGATATAGTCAAAATGTCTCCACCAACCATCGGCCAGACCAGAACCCCTTTCGGCCCTTTATGCTACAAGATGGTGTCTTCCATTCAGAAAATATTGGTGGCAGCATTTTGAAAGGAAACAGAAACAGCCGTTCTCGAGTTTCACATTGTTACATTTAGGAAGAATGTTGAAGAGTAGTATGTGGTAAATCTGAAGCCATTTTTCTACAAACTCTCAATCAGACTTGAATGGAAAAAAAAAACCTGAAGAATGTACAAACTGAAAACCAATTTTTGTCTGTATAGCACCAACAGTAACGCTTGAGTCAGCTTTGTGTCAAGCCGCCATTTTCATTCAATCAATAGCGTCCCCCTGCACACATTCAGGGACCTGGTCGTGTCTTCAGATGAAACGCATTGTAGGAAAAGAAGCAGAAAAGAAAAGGCAAAAAGTTCCGCCGGACCTAGTGAAGCTGCAGCAGGTGCAAATAAGCTTCAGACACTCTTCAACTTACTCTGATTCTTATAATAAACTTCAGATAGTCTTACAAGCACTGCTCAGAACTCTCAACTGAGGCACTCAACATCCAGGACTTGCCATTCGGATCTTAGCGCCTTGTATTTTTGTTTTGTTCTTGATGGAGGGGAAACAACAAAAAACAGGCATTGAAAACGGCTCAACTGGAGCAAAAAAAAAATTACTTCTTGGGTGCATTAGGGCATTTATGATTTTCGAATGCCGTATTCATCAGGTTGATGCTCATGTTGCCATAGGACAGCATAGCATTCACCTTCTTTGATCCAGGAGGGATGGAGAAAAACTGCCAGATGAAACTTGAAACTTGGCCATCCAGATCTCGGCGCGTTCGACTCACTGTACCGCAACAGTGACCGCAACTCAGCTGGACACGCCGTCTTTCGGCGCAGCATTGTAGGATGGCCACACCAGTGCGGCAATTTGCTAGACACCACCTCGGTGCCATCCGGATCTCGGCGCGTTCGAGTCACTGTACCGCAACAGTGACCGCAATTCAGCTGGACACGCCGTCTTTCGGAGCAGCATTGTAGGATGGCCACACCAGTGCGGCAATTTGCTGGACACCACCTCGGTGCCATCCGGATCTCGGCGCGTTCGAGTCACTGTACCGCAACAGTGACCGCAACTCAGCTGGACACGCCGTCTTTCGGCGCAGCATTGTAGGATGGCCACACCAGTGCGGCAATTTGCTGGACACCACCTCGGTGCCATCCGGATCTCGGCGCGTTCGAGTCACTGTACCGCAACAGTGACCGCAACTCAGCTGGACACGCCGTCTTTCGGCGCAGCATTGTAGGATGGCCACACCAGTGCGGCAATTTGCTGGACACCACCTCGGTGCCATCCGGATCTCGACGCGTTGTGCAGCCTTTGGCCTATTCGCACATCGGTCCGCTACTGACAGTGACCGCAACTCAGCTGGACACGCCGTCTTTCGGCGCAGCATTGTAGGATGGCCACACCAGTGCGGCAATTTGCTGGACACCACCTCGGTGCCATCCGGATCTCGACGCGTTGTGCTGCCTTCGGCCTATTCGCACATCGGTCCGCTACTGACGCCGCCTCACGTGCCAACGGATTTTCTACGCTTTTTGTAGCCCTATGCCGCAGAACAGGTCATGTGACTTGTTTATAAAACTTTTCATTGGTTCATTTTACTTTTGGTTTCCTAAAGATGGAAGGCTTGGTCATATGACCTAAAAATAACACTTTTCATTGGTTTAGAACATTTTTTTTCCCAAACGATGAAAGCCCCACCTTGTTTCTGGATCATTCAGACTGAAGCTGGCGTCAGCATGAGAGCACCACCATCTCGTGGCTCCGTCGTGGTCATTCCGCGAGCAATCATGGCAGCCGCTCCCCACCGGAAGACTGCGGGAGTCGGGGGCCCCCAAGACTTTTATACAATCTTCACGGCTGAGGGGACGCTTTTCGAGAATGGAGCCCAAGCCCTAGCAGGCAAGCGTCCGAGTTCCAAGGTGTCCCAGGGCCATTTCAGTGGACCAGGCCCAAAACCGAGGAACCGTCCGCCATTTTGACAGCCATGTGGCAGCCGCCTATCGCTGCACTGCAAGAGTGGGAGCAACTCCACAACATGGTGAGCGAGACGCTGTGGCCGCAAGAGCGAGCGCAACTCAGCTAGATGGCCGCCACCTGGGGAGGCCCGTTCACGCCGCCTCCCCCCCCCCCCGGGCCGCCGCACGCCAATTTTCGGAGCAGCATTGTAGGATACCAAAACCAGTGCGGCAGTTTACTGGACATCACCTGGGTGCCTGTCGTACATGTTGTGTCAGCCATGTGACACTGGACACAGACCGCTACTGACGAGGCCTCCCCCCGCACCACCCGGGACGCCCCACGCTGTTTTTCTGTGCTGCATTGTAGGATCCCTAAACCAGTGCGGCACCCAGGCGACATCACCTGGGTGCCGTCCAGAACTCTGCACGTTGTGCTGCCTTGGGACTATTCGCACAACAGACCGCTACTGACGAGGCCTCCCCCCGCCCCACCCGGGACGCCCCACGCCAATTTTCGGAGCAGCATTGTAGGATCCCTAAACCAGTGCGGCACCCAGGCGACATCACCTGGGTGCCGTCCAGAACTCTGCACGTTGTGCTGCCTTGGGACTATTCGCACAAAAGACAGCTTCTAACCATTGTTGCTTTTTGTGTTAAGAAATGTTTAAATGTTTTTAGTTTTTGTTCTGTTCATTATCGTTAAAAGTTAATAAAGTTTTATAACCTTAATTTGTTGGAGTGTTATCTATTTTTTGAAAAACGGGTGAATGGGGCCTTGAATCGGGTTATTGTCATGTGTGGGCTTTGGAAGTGTGCTGCTGCAGGATCGGACATTTCAAACTCAAATGCACGTTCTTTTTCTTACCTTTCCGAAGCATGGAGCGCAATAGCAGGCAGAGAAAGGGTGATGCACGTGTTGAACACTACCTGACCTGGCAAGTTGCTGGCAGTGCCCCCCCGCCCGCTCCTGAAAGAGGGCACACACACACCGCCGCCCCGAGTACTTCACAAATATTTAAAAGACCATGCGCTTGTTCATGAGGCTTAAATGGTTTATCACCTCTTCTAGAACCCCTGCATCGACCCTCTGACGTTTCATGGAAAAATTACCATGTAACACAATAGCAAGCCCTGTCGGCTGAAACCCCCAAGGAATCGTGGGGCATATTATCAAGGGGGTTTATCTCCGCTTTTTTGGCTTTAAAAGCCATGAAAGCGGAGATAAAATTATCTCCCTATTACCAAGCTGTCGCTAACACCAGTTAGTGACAGCTAAAAGGAGATAGCGACCATCTTGGGCCCCGCTTTGCATGTCAGTGATATTTATCACTAATGACATGCAAAGTGGCGTGCCAAGATGTTAGCGACTGGAAACAGTCCCTAACATCGCTACCTTCTATTACCAACTTTTGGAGATATTCGCGCTAAGCGCGAATATCTCCAAAATCTAACACCTGCCCTGAGCAGTTCTTAGCCATGTTATCCAATGGGAGGTGGATAACATGGCTAAGAGCATTAGGTCAATAATACATGAATATCGCTGACTTTTCTGCGATAATAGCAAGGTTTATCTGCGATAAAAATCGCCGATGTGCGGCGATAATGTTTGTCTCTAAACAAGTTAGAGACAAAAATTATCGCTAGTTGTTCGTAATATGCCCCCGGGTTTTTGCTTGCAGAAATCGGGAGGCGGGAGACTAGCACTGAAATCAGTAGTCACACGCCTAAATCAGGAGGATTGGCATGTCTGAATTCTCTACAGCTGGGGCCATAAACTACATCCGCAGGGTTAGGTGACATCCTGGGACCAGCCTGGCATCTAAAATGGCTGCCGTGCACAACAAAATTGTGCCATTCGAAAAAAAGGCAAGATGGCGCAGCCGCTGGAAGAGATGTATCAACATATATCAGCCTCCTCAGCCACCCTCAGGAAACATAGGGGATTAGGATACGTCTCCCGCACCCCCTTATACCTAGTAATTTAATTAACGAAGCACAAAATGGCGAATTCCCGTTTCGCTACCAGTTTGCGGCCCAGTTCGCGGCCCGTGAAGCGCTTCTACCGTGAAAAATCATTTTTTTTTTTATGTTCCCCACGGGACCCTTTAATAACCCCAACAACATTCCTAGGGGGTGAAGAGGGGGATACCTTGCCCCCTTTCATTAAATTCCCCCTTAGTTTTTCACCTTTTCTTCTCTCTCGATCCTACCGAGAGACAAGATGGCGGCCGCTCCGGACTGTCACGCAGCAAAAAAAAAAAAAAAGCTCACGCACAGCCGCTGGAAGAGATGTATCAACATATATCAGCCTCCTCAGCCACCCTCAGGAAACATAGGGGATTAGGATACGTCTCCCGCACCCACTTATAACTAGTAAGGGGATTAGGATACGTCTCCCGCACCCCCTTATACCTAGTAATTTAATTAACGAAGCACAAAATGGCGAATTCCCGTTTCGCTACCAGTTTGCGGCCCAGTTCGCGGCCCGTGAAGCGCTTCTACCGTGAAAAATCATTTTTTTTTTTATTTTCCCCACGGGACCCTTTAATAACCCCAACAACATTCCTAGGGGGTCAAGAGGGGGATACCTTGCCCCCTTTCATTAAATTCCCCTTTCGTTTTCCACCTCTTCTTCTCTCTCGATCCTACCGAGAGACAAGATGGCGTCCGCTCCGGACTGTTTAGAATGTTGACAGACACCGGAGAGCCAATCAGCTTTCTGCGCGCAAAGTTCCGATAAGCGAAAAGTAAGCGGACCGGATCGCTGCCCAGAGCGCTGTTACAGATATATATCTTGGTTTGAACGTTAATTTCTCAAAAACTACTGGAGCACATATATTGAGACCTAGCAAAGGCACATCGGGCTAACAGTCCCTACAATTTTGCCAAGTTTCGTGCAAATCCATTCAGCCGTTCGAGCTAAAAGTGAGTCCAACCGCCCTATGGAAAACTCAATGCAAAAAACGCGTTTTGGGACCCCCCTTTTTTCTCGGCCCCCCCTTGACGAAACCCCCCCAAATTTTCAGGGGCTGCTCAGAATCAAAATGTGCCATTTTCCTGAAAATTTCAGCCGATTCCGTCCACAAACGCCAAAGTTATTAGACATAGAATTTTCAAAAGTCCCATAGAGAAAAAATTCTAACTATATATACCTACTGGCGAGAGCCAGTAGGTAATATATATATATATATATATATATATATATATATATATATATATATATATATATATACATTACCTACTGGCTCTCGCCAGTAGGTATATATAGTTAGGATTTTTTCCCTATGGGATTGTTGAAAATTCAGGAAAATGGCACATTTTGTTTCTGAGCAGCCCTTGAAAATTTGGGGGGGTTTCGTCAAGGGGGGGCCGAGAAAAAAGGGGGGGCCCAAAACGCGTTTTTCCCATGTTAATTTCCATAGGGCCTTTGGCCTCACTTTTAGCTCGAACGGCTGAATGGATTTGCACGAAACTTGGCAAAATTGTAGGGACTGTTAGCCCGATGTGCCTTTGCTAGGTCTCAATATATGTGCTCCAGTGGATTTTGAGAAATTAACGTTCAAAACAAGATATATATCTGTAACAGCGCTCCGGGCTGCGCTCCGGTCCGCTTACTTTTCGCGAAACGGAACTTTGCGATGCAAAGCTGATTGGCTTTCCGGTGTCTGTCAACATTTTAAACAGTCCGGAGCGGCCGCCATCTTATCTCTCGGTAGGATCGAGAGAGAAGAAGAGGTGAAAAACGAAGGGGGAATTTAATGAAAGGGGGCAAGGTAGACCCTTCTTGACCCCCTAGGAATGATGTTGGGGTTATTAAAGGGTCCCGTGGGGAAAATAAAAAAAAATTGATTTTTCACGGTAGAAGCGCTTCTCGGGCCGCGAACTGGGCCGCAAACTGGTAGCGAAACGGGAATTCGCCATTTTGTGTTTCGTTTTAATTAAATTACTAGGTATAAGGGGGTGCGGGAGACGTATCCTGATCCCTTATGTTTTCTGAGGGTAGCTGAGGAGGCTCATATATGTTGATATATGTCTTCCAGCGGCTGTGCGTGCGCCATCTTATCTCTCGGTAGGATCGAGAGAGAAGAGGTGAAAAACGAAGGGGGAATTTAATGAAAGGGGGCAAGGGCCACCCCTCTTGACCCCCTAGGAATGATGTTGGGGTTATTAAAGGGTCCCGTGGGGAAAATAAAAAAAAATTGATTTTTCACGATAGAAGTGCTTCTCGGGCCGCGAACTGGGCCGCAAACTGGTAGCGAAACGGGAATTCGCCATTTTGTGTTTCGTTTTAATTAAATTACTAGGTATAAGGGGGTGCGGGAGACGTATCCTGATCCCTTATGTTTTCTGAGGGTGGCTGAGGAGGCTCATATATGTTGATACATGTCTTCCAGCGGCTGTGCGTGAGCGTTTTTTTTTTTTTTTTTGCTGCGTGACGTCTGTTAACGTTCGATTCGATGGAAATCAGGAAGTGTTGACCGCCAATTTGTCACTGCGATAAAATATTTTGTTATAAATGAATCCTTATTGATAAACATTGTATGCACCATCTTGCCTTTTTTCCAATGGCACAATTTTGTCGTGCACGGCAGCCATTTTAGATGCCTTGACCAGACCCACTCTCTGCACGCCGTCGATTCTCAGCACGGCTCCCCACCCTCGCAAGCATCTCCCCCACGCACTGGTCACCCCCGCTCTCTCTCTCATGCTTGGGCCATAAACTTCCCCCCATCTGCGCTGCTCTTCCCTGAGAATCACACCCTGTGCCCGCCCGACACCTCCCTTTCACCCTATTCACTACCGCACCCTCTGACACTCCTCTTCCTCTGTGTCCGATTGTCCAGGCCGGTCCCAGGCTATCACCTAGCCCTGCGGATGTAGTTTATGGCCCCAGCTGTAGAGAATCCAGACATGCCAACCCTCCCGATTCAGGTGTGAGACTACCGATTTCAGTGCTAGTCTCCCGCCTCCCGATTCCTGCAAGCAAAAACCCGATTCCTCGGGGGTTTCAGCTGACAGGGCTTGGTATTGTGTTACGTGCTAATTCTTCCAGGAAACGTCAGAGGGCCGATGCAGGGGCTCTAGAAGGGCTGATAAACCATTTAAGCCGCATTAACAAGCGCATGGTCTTTTAAAGATATGTGAAGTACTCGGGGCGGCGGTGTGTGTGTGCCCTCTTTCAGGAGCGGGCGGGGGGGTGGCACTGCCAGCAACTTGCCAGGCCAGGCAGTGTTCAACACTTGCATCACCCTTTCTCTGCCTGCTATTGCGCTCCATGCTTCGGAAAGGTAAGAAAAAGAACGTGCATTTGAGTTTGAAATGTCCGATCCTGTAGCAGCACACTTCCAAAGCCCACACATGACAATAACCCGATTCAAGGCCCCATTCACCCGATTTTTGAAAAATATATAGTACTCCAACAAAGTAGGATTATAAAACTTTATTAACTTTATAAATATAACAAACGTAACAAAAACTGTAAATACATTTAAACATGATCAACAATGGTCAGTAGCTGTCTTTTGTGCGAATAGTCCCAAGGCAGCACAACGTGCTGAGTTCTGGACGGCACCTAGGTGATGTCACCTGGGTGCCGCACTGGTTTTTGGTTTCCTACAATGCAGCTCAGAAAAACAGCGTGGGGCGTCCCGGGTGGTGCGGGGGGAGGCCTCGTCAGTAGCGGTCTGTTGTGCGAATAGTCCCAAGGCAGCAGAACGCGCTGAGATGTGGATGGCACCCAGGTGATGTCCAGTAATTTGCCGCACTGGTTTTGGCATCCTACAATGCTGCCCCGAAAAACGGCGTGGGGCGCCCGGGGGGGGGGGCGTGGGGGAGGCGGCGTGAACGGGCCTCCCCAGGTGGAGGCTCGTCTGCTGTACTGGGGCGCCCCTTTACCGTTTCAGTTGCCATTCCGCCCGCTTTTGCTACACTGTGCCTCATCCTCCATTCAGCTGTTTATCGCCCGCTCTTGCGGCTACAGCGTCTCCCTCACCATGTAGTTGAGTTGCGCCCACTCTTGCGGTGCAGCGATAGGCGGCTGCCATTGGATTCTTAAAATGGCGGACGGCTCTTCGGATTTGGGCCTGGTCCACTAAAATGGCCCTGGGACACCTTGGAACTCGGACGCTTGCCTGCTAGGGCTTGGGCTCCATTCTCGAAAGCGTCCCCTCAGCCGTGAAGATTCTACAAAAGTCTTGGGGGCCCTCGACTCCTGCAGGCTTCCGGTGGGGAGCGGCTGCCATGATTGCTCACGGAATGACCACGACGGAGCCACGAGATGGTGGTGCTCTCATGCTGACGCCAGCTTCAGTCTGAAACATCCAGAAACAAGGTGGGGCTTTCATCGTTTGGGAAAAAAAATGTTCTAAACCAATGAAAAGTGTTATTTTTAGGTCATATGACCAAGCCTTCCATCATTAGGAAACCAAAAGTAAAATGAACCAATGAAAAGTTTTATAAACAAGTCACATGACCTGTTATGCGGCATAGGGCTTCAAAAAGCGTAGAAAATCCGTTGGCACGTGAGGCGGCGTCAGTAGCGGACCGATGTGCGAATAGGCCAAAGGCAGCACAACGCGCCGAGATCCGGATGGCACCGAGTTGTTGTCCAGCAAGTTGCTGCACTGGTGTGGCTATCCTACAATGCTGCGCCGAAAGTCGGCGTGGGGCGCCCCGTTGGCCTATAAGGTCGCGTCAGTCAGTGGGGGCTGTGCGTCTCCCCCAAGATGGAGGCTCCTCGGCTGCAGTGCGGCGCCCCTTAGCGTTTCACTCGCCGTCCAACTGAGTTGCGTCCGCACTTGCGGCTACAGTAGGCCGAAGGCAGCACAGCGCGCCGAGATCCGGATGGCACCGAGGTGGTGTCCAGCAAGTTGCCGCACTGGTGTGGCCATCCTACAATGCTGCGCCGAAAGACGGCGTGTCCAGCTGATTTCCGGTCACTCTTGCGGTACAGTGACTCGAACGCGCCGAGATCCGGATGGCACCGAGGTGGTGTCCAGCAAATTGCCGCACTGGTGTGGCCATCCTACAATGCTGCTCCGAAAGACGGCGTGTCCAGCTGAGTTCCGGTCACTCTTGCGGTACAGTGACTCGAACGCGCCGAGATCCGGATGGCACCGAGGTGGTGTCCAGCAAGTTGCCGCACTGGTGTGGCCATCCTACAATGCTGCGCCGAAAGTCGGCGTGGGGTGCCCCGTTGGCTTATGAGGTGATGTCAGTAGTGGACCGATGTGTGAATAGGTCGGAACCAGCACAAGGCGCCAAGATCCGAATGGCAAGTCCTGGATGTTGAGTGCCATAGTTGAGAGTTCTGAGCAGTGCTTGTAAGACTGTCTGAAGCTTATTTGCACCTGCTGCAGCTTCACTATTGCCCTGGTGTGGCCAAAGATCGCACATGACATAGGCGGCCGGCTCCCGAGGTCCGGCGGAACTTTTTTCCTTTTCCTTTCTGCTTCTTGTCCCACAATCCGTTTCACCTGAAGACACGACCAGGTCCCTGAATGTGTGCAGGGGGACCTTATTGATTGAATCAAAATGGCGGCTTCACACAAAGCTGACTCAAGCGTTGCTGTTGATGCTATACAGACAAAAATTGGTTTTCAGTTTGTACATTCTTCAGGATTTTTTTTTCCATCCAAGGCTGATTGAGAGTTTGTAGAAAAATGGCTTCAGATTTTCCACATACTACTCTTCAACATTCTTCCTAAATGTAACAATGTGAGACTCACTAGGAGAACGGCTGTTTATCTTTCCTTTCAAAATGCTGCCAACAATATTTTCTGAATGGAAGACACCATCTTGTAGCATAAAGGGCCGAAATGGGTTCTGGTCTGGCCGATGGTTGGTGGAGACATTTTGACTATATCTTGCACCTGCCCGGCCTCGCCCAAAATGGCGCCGGTATAAATGGGACTCGTAACTCCTTGTTGTGTACTGGTTGAACAACCTTGATATCACAAGATATGAATGCAGGTTTGATGCTCATGGCAGGCGGGGACGAGAATTGATTGAATATTTTGACATCCCTATTGATATTAAGTTCTGATGTGTTATTGATTACTGTACTATTGAAAGTTCGAATTAACGTCACCCATGGTACTTGCCCGCAAATGTATATCTAGATGATTTTTTTGTAAGTGGCCCTGTCGTAATTTAATTACAAAATGTACGTCCACCGATTCCGCAACTGTTAGACACCTTAGTTCTTGCAACCTAATGGCCCGCTCGTTACGTTCCTCTATAATGTAAATGTCTCCTCATCATATACGATTTCAGTTTGCTCCGTGGCCGGCCCACGTGGTTATAGGCCCGTATTTGTATACTGACATTTTCACAATAAAGGTTTTTAAAACAAAACATGGTAGTAGTATTTACATTGGTAAAGTTTTTACTTTTAGTCACTGTTTTCGAATCAGTAAAAGGCAAGTGAAATAAAGCAGTCCAATTACATGACGGATAAAAGGTATAATACGTAGGAACGCAGTAAAGATAAATGGTCAAGGGCAGTTGTGTTTTCCACTCCTGCAACATAAAGTGATCGATAAGAATCTGATAATCAGGCGTATCGGCGACTAAGACAGCAGGCCGAGTCTCTTTTACTCAACGGCCCCGTCATGGGATGAAGAAACGCCCTTTTTCTCGAAAAAGGAATATATTTTACTTGCAGGACAGTTGTAAATTTTCCGGGAAAGTACATTAGCCTGGAATATTATAACATATATGTTTAAAAAAAAAAAGTTCGAAATCAATAAAAAGCGTATTTTTTAGGTCATATGACCAAGCTTTTCATTATTAAAATAACAAAAGTAAAATGAACCAATAAAAACTTTTATTAACAAGTCACATGACCTGTTATGCTTACGTTACGTGCTGCGCGCCGCGCCCTGGATCACTTCCGGGTGCGCTAACGCGGCGTGTCATATAACGCATTACGCGACAACGTAGGTCAAGAATATAGTCAAAATGTCTCCACCAACCAGCGTTCGGAACACAACCCCTTTCAGCAGTCCAAAAAGTTCTGTTAAATGACAACAGAGGGGACAGGCAACAAGAACCATCAGTCAAAGAGGGGAGGGCAAGTTCTTCTCTACTGGGTCATGTTGGGGCGCTACCGGAACTGATCGAATTGGTAGTCTACAGTGTTTCTGGATGTTTCAGACTAAAGCTGGCATCAGCATGAGAGCACTACCATCTCGTAGCTCCGTCGTGGCCATTCCACGAGCAAACATGGCAGCCGCTCCCCACCAGAAGCCTGCGGGAGTCTGGGGCCCCCAAGACTTTTGTAGAATCTTCACGGCTGAGGGGACGCTTTCGAGAATGGGACCCAAGCCCTATCAGGGAAGCGTCCGAGTTCCAAGGTGTCCCAGGGCCATTTTAGTGGACCACGCCCAATTCTGAAGAGCCGGCCGCCATTTTGAGAGTCCTGTGGCAGTCGCTTATCGTTGCATCGCAAGAGCGGGAGCAACTCAACTACATGGTGAGCGAGACGCTGTAGTCGCAAGAGCGGGCGGTAAACAGCTGAATGGCGGAAGAGGCACAGTGTAGCAAAAGCGGGCGGAATGGCAACTAAAACGGTAAAGGGGCGCCCCACTACAGCGTGTCTTCAGGTCAAACGGATTGTGGGACAAGGTCCAGAATAGAAGAGTCATCAAAAGGCAAAAAGTTCCGCCGGACCCCGGGAGCCGGCCGCCTATGTCGGGGGCGATCTCAGGCTAAACCGGTGCTATAAGACTTGGGGAGGGGGTCGGAGCCAAGCGTCTTCTCCGAGTCCGTGCCATCACACCGCCCCTCGGGGGCCTCCGTCAAGCGGTTTAGGGAGGTACCATATCACATTGTTTTCAAATGCAGTCAGGTCCACAAACGACCCTCACTTACTTTGAGAATAGTGAAGCTGCAGTAGGTGGAAATAAGCTTCAGACAGTGTTACAAGCGCTGCTCAGAACTCTGAACTATGGCACCCAACATCCAGAACTTATGCCATTTGAGAATGGCAGTGACATCGAAGCAACTCAGGGACCAAAACCATTAACGTACTTTCACGTATGAAAATCTTACTTGGGGAGGGGGCAGGAGCGAAGCGCCCCCTCCCAGTCCGCGCCACCACACCGTATGTTGAAAATCTGAAGCCATCGTTCTACAAACTCAACCAACCTTGGATGGAAAAATCTAGAAAAATTTACAAACTGAAAACCAGTTTTGGTCTGCATAGCATCAGTAGCAACGCTTGCTATCAGAGTGCATGAGTTTCATGCTCGATCGATTGAGCTAGCCGGATCGGGCAATAAAAAGTATAAAATAGTTATGTAAATAGTTATTTAATAAAATGTTTTACCCTGTTTCTTTGCTGGTGTGTTGTATATATTTTTAATATTTGCATAGGGTTTGTCGTTATTTTGGGCGGGGTGGGTGACGGAGCCGAGCTGTCTTGCAGCCCTCATGGTGTGGAGCTCAGTTCATCTCACTATTTTCGTATTTCTCATGAAGGGTTGTTCCTAATATTTCTATTTTAGCGAGGTCAAAAAGAGATCCAATTAGTGGCCTACTGATTTTGCTCGATTAATTTTATTTTTTTACACGATTTTTCACTATCTGCAAAGACTAAACAGAGTATTGCGACTTTGTGCTTGTTTGTAAATAGAGAATGAACCAAAGAGAATCAATTGTAAAACAGTAAATGCTTGGATAACAATCAATCAAATGGAGAGACAAGCAGGCACGACGGATTACAACGGGGGTAAAGGCCTGCGTTAACTACTCTTCACTATCTGCAAAGAGAGAGTAGTACTAAGAGAAAAGAGGGGAGGGGGGGGCAGCGTTCAAAGCACATCAGCGTGCATAAACACGAAAAAGTTTTTACCTATCACGTACTTGACATTTGACAGCTTTTGATATTTGCTATTAAAAAACCATTGAAATTCACAGAAAAAACCATAGGTTTTAGGCCATATATAGTTAGGAATTTGCATTTACAAAAACTTGAAAATTCACTGAAAAAACCATTGGTTATAGACCATATATAGTTAGGGATTAGCCTTTTCAAAACCTTATTTTACTCACACAAAACCATTGAAATTTCATATATAGTTAGTTGCACTAACTATATATCGCGCACCCGCAATCCACTGCTGATGATGTCACATATTACATCATTCATGACATGGTTAGTGACATCACTGATGACATCACTGATGACATCTCAAATGACATCACTGATGACATCTCAAATGACATCACTGATGACATCTCAAATGACATCACTGATAAAATCACTGATAACATCTCATTTGACATGACTGATCACATCACTGATGATATCATTCATGTGATAATACCATGAACCTCTTCAGACTCTAATATAACCTTAGATACAATCAGTGTAAACAGACAGTCACAGACTGTCACTCATCCATGGAGTTACTCACACACCTAGTCAGTTATGCAAAAAATCAATCACACCTCCATTTTCTCAACTATACAGTTATACACACCTTACTTATTCAAACATATACTAACACATATTTACTCTCTTATACAATCCCTGATACATGTTCACAATGATCCATACAGCCACTCACACATTCACTGGCTCTTATGCACAGTTATTTATATATGTCAACTCTCACATGTACTGTGTTTTACATATGTACTTACTTTGACATGTAGCACTGATATATCCATTCACTCACTAATACACTCATGCACAGTCAACCGCCCATACAGCTGTTTCCACATGCACTTTTGAACCCATACATATAGTGAATCAACTACTCACACATCTATGTACAGAGTCACACACCTCCCAGCCACCCATACACACACACTCAGTTTCCCATACAAATACTTGACAACCTGGGTTATAGACCATATATAGTTAGGAATTAGCATTTACAAAACCTTATTTTACTCACACAAAACCATTGAAATTTCATATATAGTTAGTTGCACTAACTATATATCGCGCGCCCGCAATCCACTGCTGATCATGTCACATATTACATCATTCATGACATGATCAGTGACATCACTGATGACATCACTGATGACATCACTGATGACATCTCAAATGACATCACTGATGATATCACTGATGACAACATCCAGTGACTGTATGTTTCTGAAAAGTCAAAATATGTCTTACATATTGAAGAATGAGTGGATGTATAAGTGTCTGGATGAAGGATTTAGTAGGTGCATGACTGACTGTATGAGTGAGTGATTAAATGTGTCTCACTGAGTGCATGGGTTAGTGGCTAAACTGTCTTAATTTGTGCATCATTATGTCTGTTGTTCTGTAAACTGCTGTATGAGTTGATCAGTAGCTTTATGATTAAGTATATGGGTTATTGATTGGTTGCCCAAGTATTTGTATGGGAGACTGAGTGTGTGTGTGGGTGGCTGGGAGGTGTATGACTCTGTGCATAGATGTGTGAGCAGTTGATTCACTAGATGTATGGGTTCAAAAGTGCATGTGGAAACAGCTGTATGGGCGGTTGACTGTGTGCATGAGTGTATTGGTGAGTGAATGGATATCTCAGTGCTACATGTAAAAGTAAGTACATATGTAAAACACAGTACATGTGAGAGTTGACATATATAAATAACTGTGCATAAGAGCCAGTGAATTTGTGAGTGGCTGTATGGATCATTGTGAACTTGTATCAGGGATTGTATAAGAGAGTAAATATGTGTTAGTATATGTTTGAATAAGTAAGGTGTGTATAACTGTATGGTTGAGGAAATGGAAGTGTGATTGATTCTTTGCATGACTGACTAGGTGTGTGAGTAACTCCATGGTTGATTGACAGTCTGTGAGTGTCTATTTACTCTGAGTGTATCTAAGATTATATTAGAGTCTGAAGAGGTTCACCGTATTATCACATTAATGATGTCATCAGTGATGTGATCAGTAATGTCAAATGAGATGTCATCAGTGATGTCATCAGTGATGTCATTTGAGATGTCATCAGTGATGTCATCAGTGATGTCATCAGTGATGTCACTGATCATGTCATGAATGATGTAATATGTGACATGATCAGCAGTGGATTGGGGGTGCGCGATATATAGTTAGTGCAACTAAATATATATGAAATTTCAATGGTTTTGTGTGAGTAAAATAAGGTTTTGTAAATGCTAATTCCTAACTATATATGGTCTATAACCCATGGTTTTTTCAGTGAATTTTCAAGGTTTTGTAAATGCTAATTCCTAACTATGTATGGTCTATAACCTATGGTTTTTTCAGTGAATTTAAATGGTTTTTTAATAGCAAATATCAAAAGCTGTAAAATGTCAAGTACATGGTAGGTAAAAACATTTTCGTATTTATGCATGCTGATGTGCTTTGAACGCTGCCCCCCCCTCCTCTTTTCTTTTAAGAGTATTCTCTCTTTGCAGATAGTGAAGGGTAGGTAACACAAGCCTTTGCCCCCGTTGTAATCCGTCGTGCCTGCTTCCCTCTCCATTTGATTGATTGTTATCCTAGCATTTATTGTTTTGGAATTTGTTCTCTTTGGTTCATTCTCTATTTACAAACAAGCACAGAGTCGCAATACTCTGTTTAGTCTTTGCAGATAGTGAAAAATCGTTAAAAAAACAAAAGGAATCAAGCAAAATCAGTAGGCCACTAATGGGATCTCTTTTTGACCTCGCTAAAATAGAAACATTATGAACAACTCCTCATGAGAAATACGAAACTAGTGAGAGGAACTGAGCTCGACACCATGATGGCTGCAAGACAGCTCGGCTCCGCCGCCCACCCCACCCAAAATAACGACAAACACTATGCAAATATTAAAAATATATACAACACACCAGCAAGGTAACAGGGTAAAACGTTTTATTAAATAACTATTTACATGGCAGCCTGCTGCAACACCGATCCAAACAAGCCTTTGTATTTGGGGCTCAAAATCAACAAGTAACAGGGTACAACGTTTTATTAAATATCTATTTACATGGCAGCCTGCTGCAACATCGATCCAAACAAGCCTTTGTATTTGGGGCTCAAAATCAACCATCAATAGTAAGATTTTCATAGGTGAGTGTAGGTTCGTGGTTTTCCATCCACAGACTAAAAGCCTGGAGTGGGAGTGAAAGAACAATAACTAGGTAAGAAGGAAGGCAGAGGTTGTGGTAAGGACTCTGGATATGGTATGTTGCTTGGTTCCTGAGATGCTTCGATGTCACTGCCTTGCACAAATGGCATAAGTCCTGGATGTTGGGTGCCATAGTTGAGGGTTCCGAGCAGCGCTTGTAACACTGTCTGAAGATTATTTGCACCTGCTGCAGCTTCACTATTCTCAAAGTAAGTGGGGGCTGTTTGTGGACCTGACTGCATTGGAAAACAATGTGATGCGGTGCCTCCCTGAACCGCTTGGCGGAGGCCCCCGAGATAATTGCGCCTGCTCCACACCTTGTCCCACAATCCGTTTGACCTGAAGACACGTCCTGCGGTGCCCTGGTCCGACCATCACATATACCTGCGCCAGGAGACGGCGTGGGGTGCACTAGAAGGGAGAGGTGGCGCGAACGAGCCTCCCCCACCTCCCCAGGTGGAGGTTTCTCAGCTACACCCCAGCGCTTCACTCGACCAGCTGACTTGAGCCCACTCTTGCGACACAGTGCCTCGCTCGGCCAGCTGAATTGCGCCTGCTCTTGCTATTACAACGTCTCACCCGCCATCCAACGGAATTGCACCCAATCTTGCGGTACAGCGACAGGCGGCTGCTACGGAGCTCACGAAATGGCGGTCGGCTCCACAGACTTGGGCCTGGCCTGCAAAGATGGCTCTAAGCAACCGTGGAACTCGGACGCTTGACTGCTAAGGCATGGGCCCCATTCCCAAAAGAGTCCCCTCAGCCTTGAAGATTCTACAACAGTCACCGGGACCCCCCGACCCCCGTAGACTTCCGGTGGGGAGCGACTGCCATGATTGCTTGCGGAATGGCCACGACGTAGCCATGAGATGGTGGTGCTCTCATGCTGACGCCAGCTTCAGTCTGAAACATCCAGAAACACTGTAGACTACCAATTCGATCAGTTCCGGTGGAGCCCCAACGTGACCCGGTAGAGAAGAACTTGCCCTCCCCTCTTTGACTGATGGTTCTTGTTCCCTGTCCCTTCTGTTGTCATTTAACAGAACTTTTTGGACTGCTGAAAGGGATTGTATTCCGACCGCTGGTTGGTGGAGACATTTTGACTATATTCTGGACCTGCGTTGTCGCGTAATGCGTCATATGACGCGCCGCGTTAGCGCACCCGGAAGTGCTCCGGTGAGCGAGGCGCAGCTTCAGGGAAACGATCCAGGGCGCGGCGCGCAGCGCATAACGTAAGCATAACAGGTCATGTGACTTGTTAATAAAACTTTTCATTGGTTCATTTTACTTTTGTTTTTCTAATGATAGAAGGCTTGGTCATATGACCTAAAAATAACACTTTTCATTGCTTTCGAACATTTTTTTTCCCAAATGATGAAAGCCCCACCTTTTTTTTCTCACTCTTACTTGTAAAGCAAAGGACCCAGATGCATTTACAGTTTATCACTAACAATGTTCCAGGCTAATGTATTTTCCTGGGAAATTTACAACTGTCCTGCAAGTAAAATATTCCTATTTCGAGAAAAAGGCCATTTCTTCGTCCCATGAGGGAGCCGTTGAACAAAAGAGGCTCGGCCTGCTGTCTTAGTCGCTGATAGGCATGAATATCGGATTCTTATCGATCACTTTATGTTGCAGGAGTGGAAAACACAACAGCCCTTGACCATTTATCTTTCCTGCGTTCCTGCGTATTATACCTTTTAACCGTCATGTAATCGGGCTGCTTTATTTCACTTGCCTTTTACTGATTCGAAAACAGTGGCTATTATTCAAAACTTTACCAATCTAGGTACTACTACCATGTTTTGTTTTAAAAACCTTTATTGTGAAAATGTCAGTATACAAATACGGGCCTATAACCACGTGGGCCGGCCACGGAGCAAACTGGAATCGTATATGATGAGGGGACATTTACACTGTAGAAGAACGTAATGGGCGACCCATTAGGTTGCAATAACTAAGGTGTCTAACAGTTGCGGAATCAGTGGACGTACATTTTATAATTAAAGTACGACAGGGCCAGTTACAATAAAATTATCTAGATATACATTTGCGGGCAAGTACCATGGGTGACCTTAATTCGAACTTTCAATAGTACAGTAATCAATAACACATCAGAACTTAATATCAATAGGGATGTCCAAATGTTCAATCAGTACTCGTCCCCGCCCGCCATGTGCTTCAAAACTGCATATGTATCTCGTGATATCAAGGTTGGGCAACCAGTACACAACAAGGAGTTACGAGTCCCATTTATACCGGCGCCATTTTGGGCGAGGCCGGGCAGGTCCAGGATATAGTCAAAATGTCTCCACCAACCAGCGGTCTTTCGGCAGTCCAAAAAGGTTCCGTTAAATGACAACAGAAGAGATAGGCAACAAGAACAATCAGTCAAAAGAGGGGATGCTTTCGGTAATGGGGCCCATGCCCCAGCAGGCAAACGTTCGAGTTCCAAGGTGTCCCAGGGCCATTTTAGTGGACCAGGCCCAAATCCAAAGAGCCGGCCGCCATTTTGAGAGTCCTGTTGCAGCCGTCTATCGCTGCACCGCAAGAGTGGGCGCAATTCAGCTGGATGGTGGGCGAGACGCTGTAGCCGCAAGAGCGGGCGCAACTCAGCTGGATGGCGGGTGAGGCACTGTGCCGCAAGAGCGGGCAGAACTCAGCTGGATGGCGGGTGAGGCACTGTGCCGCAAGAGCGGGCGGAACTCAGCTGGAAGGCGAGTGAAACGCTAGGAGGCGCCCCACTGCAGATGAGGTGCCTCCACCTGGGGAGGCGGGAGAGGCCCGTTTGCGCCGCACCCCCCCCTGGCACCCCACGCCGTCTTTCGGCGCAGCATTGTAGGATGGCCACACCAGTGCGGCAACTTGCTGGACACCACCTCGGTGCCATCCGGATCTCGGCGCGTTGTGCTGCCTTCGGCCTACTGTAGCAGCAAGTGCGGGCGCAACTCTGCTGGACGGCGAGGGAAACGCTAAGGCGCGCCCCACTGCAGATGAGGTGCTTCCACCTGGGGAGGCGGGAGAGGCCCGTTCGCACCGCCTCCCCCCCCCCCCGGCACCCCACGCCGTCTTTCGGCGCAGCATTGTAGGATGGCCACACCAGTACGGCAACTTGCTGGACACCACCTCGGTGCCATCCGGATCTCAGCGCATTGTGGTGCCTTCGGCCTATTCGCACACTGGTCCGCTACTGACGCCGCCTCACAGGCCAACGGATTTTGTAGGCTTTTTATAGCCCAAAGCCGCATAACAGGTCATGTGACTTGTTTATAAAACTTTTCATTGGTTCATTTTACTTTTGGTTTCCTAATGATGGAAGGCTTGATCATATGACCTAAAAATAACACTTTTCATTGGATTGAAACATTTTTTTTTCCCAAATGATGAAAGCCCCACCTTTTTTTTCTCACTCGGCAGTCCAAAAAGGTTCCGTTATATGACAACAGAGGGGACAGGCAACAAGAACCATCAGTCAAAAGAGGGGAGGGCAAGTTCTTCCCTACCAGGTCACGTTGGGGCTCCACCGGAAGTCATCGAATTGGTAGTCTACAGTGTTTCTGGATGTTTCAGACTGAAGCTGGCGTCAGCATGAGAGAACCACCATCTCGTGGCTCCGTCGTGGCCATTAAGCAAACAATCATGGCAGCCGCTCCCCACCGGAAGCCTGCGGGAGTCGGGGGCCCGATGACTTTTGTAGAATCTTCAAGGCTGAGGGGACGCTTTCGGGAATGGGGCCCAAGCCCTAGCAGGCAAATGTCCGAGTTCAAATGTGTCCCAGGGCCATTTTAGTGGACCAGGCCCAAATCCGAAGAGCCGGCCGCCATTTTAAGAGTCCTGTGGCAGCCGCCTATCGCTGCACCGCAAGAGTGGGCGTAATTCAACTGGATGGTGGGCGAGACGCTGTAGCCGCAAGAGCGGGCGCAACTCATCTGAATGGCGGATGAGGCACAGTGCCGCAAAAGCGGGCAGTAAACAGCTGAATGGCGACTGAAACGCTAAAGGGGCGCCCCACTACAGCAGATGAGCCTCCACCTGGGGAGGCGGGGGAGGCCCGTTCGCGCCGCCTCCCCCCCCCCTGGGTGCCCCACGCCGTTTTTCGGCGCAGCATTGTAGGATGCCAAGACCAGTGCGGCAACTTACTGGACATCACCTGGGTGCCGTCCGGATCTCGGCGCGTTGTGGTGCCTTCGGCCTATTCGCACAACGGACCGCTACTGACGCCACCTCACAGGCAGACTGATTTTTCCGACTAAAAGACAGACCAAAGGAGCCCATTGTTGCTTTGTTTAAAAAACATTTTCTTAACGTGTTTACTTTGTTGGAGCGTTGTATATATTTATAAGTTATTAAAGTGTTATAATCCTACTACTTTGTTGGAGTGCTATATATTTTTAATGTGACACATAATTGTGAAGACTTTGATGTACAAAAAGGCATCCCTGGAATCTTCCGCTTCAGGCTCGGTCCCACACACCCTTACAGTGAGAATCCCCTCCCCAATCACAATACAGGATCGTTATCAGATAGTAGGAACACGTGTGGTGTGACAGATCTCATGGGGTGGGGGCCTTGATCTACTGTAACTCCTTTGAAGAGGGGTGATTCTTTACAGTTGGGGCCATAAACTACATCCGCAGGGCTAGGTGATAGCCTGGGACCGGCCTGGACAATCAGACACAGAGGAAGAGGAGTGTCAGAGGGTGCGGTAGTGAATAGGGTGAAAGGGAGGTGTCGGGCAGGCACAGGGTGTGATTCTCAGGGAAGAGCAGCGCAGATGGGGGAGGTTTATGGCCCATGCATGAGAGAGAGAGCGGGGGTGACCAGTGCGTGGGGAAGATGCTTGCGAGGGTGGGGAGCCATGCTGAGGATCGGCAGCATGCAGAGAGTGGGTCTGGTCAAGGCATCTAAAATGGCTGCCGTGCACGACAAAAGTGTGGCATTGGAAAAAAGGCAAGATGGCGCAGACAATGTTTATCAATACGGATTAATTTATAACAATTATTTTTAACAATATATTTACTCGCAGTGACAAAATGGTGGTCAACACTTCCTGATTTCCTTCAAATGGAACGTTAACAGACATCACGCAGCAATAAAAAAAAAACGCTCACGCGCAGCCGCTGGAAGACATGTATCAACATATATGAGCATCCTCAGCCACCCTCAGAAAACATAGGGGGTCAGGATACGTCTCCCGTACCCCCTTATACCCATTTCTCACATTGTTTTTCCTCCATCTTGTAATTTAATGAAAACGAAACACAAAATGGCGAATTCCCGTTTCGCGACCCGGTTGGCGAACCGGAAAGCGCTTCTACTGCGAAAAATCTAATTTTTTTTATTTGCCCCACGGGACCCTTTAATAACCCCAACATCATTCCTAGGGGGTCAAGAAGGGTCTACCTTGCCCCCTTTCATTAAATTCCCCCTTCGTTTTTCTCCTCCTCTTGTCTCTCGATCCTACCAAGAGACAAGATGGCGGCCATTCCGGACTGTTTAGAATGTTGACAGACACCGGAGAGCCAATCAGCTTCGCTTCGCAAAGTTCGTTACGCGAAAAGTAAGCGAACCGGAGCGCTACCCGGGACGCTGTCACAGATATATCTGTTTTTTAAAAAGTTAATTTCTCAAAATCCACTGGAGCACATATATTGAGACCTAGCAAAGGCACATCGGGCTAACAGTCCCTACAATTTTGCCAAGTTTCGTGCAAATCCATTCAGCCGTTCAACCTAAAAGTGAGGCCAAACCCCCTATGGAAAAATGAATGGGAAAAACGCGTTTTGAGACCCCCTTTTTTCTCGGTCCCCCTTTGATGGAACCCCCCCAAATTTTTAGGGGCTGCTCGGAAACAAAATGTGCCATTTTCCTGAAAATTTCAGCCGATTCCGTCCACAAACGCCAAAGTTATTTCAAAAGTCCCATAGAGAAAAAACCTAACTATATATACCTACTGGCGACCCAACTGCACGTATCACCCCCAAACTTTCCCAATCAATAGTACCCACTGTGACACTTTTTTCCACAAAAGGTCATGCAGATTGCTCTAATGGCGCCAAAGTTATAGCCAAGTGAAAAAAAGGGTTATATGGGTGTGTGTGTGTGTGTGTATGGGTGTGCGTGTGTGTGTGTGTGTATATATACATATATATATATATATATATATACATATATATATATATATATATATATATATATATATATATATATATATATATATATTCACTGAAAAAACCATAGGTTATAGACCATATATAGTTAGGGATTAGCATTTACAAAACCTTATTTTACTCGCATAAAACCATTGAAATTCGCATATATAGTTAGTTGCGCTAACTATATATCGCGCACCCGCAATCCACTGCTGATGATGTCACATATTACATCATTCATGACATGGTCAGTGACATCACTGATGACATCACTGATGACATCTCAAATGACATCACTGATGACATCACTGATGACATCAATGATGACATCTTAAATGACATCACTGATGACATCACTGATGACATCTCATTTGACATTACTGATCACATCACTGATGACATCATTCATGTGATTATACGATGAACCTCTTCAGACTCTGATATAACCTGACATACACTCAGTGTAAACAGACACTCACAGACTGTCACTCATCCATGGAGTTACTCACACACCTAGTCAGTCATGCAAAGAATCAATCACACCTCCATTTCCTCAACTATACAGTTATACACATCTTACTTATTCAAACATATACGAACACATATTTACTCCCTTATACAATCCCTGATACAAGTTCACAATGATCCATACAGCCACTCACACATTCACTGGCTCTTATGCACAGTTATTTATATATGTCAACTGTCACATGTACTGTGTTTTACATATGTTCTTACTTTGACATGTAGCACTGAGAAACCAATCACTCACCAATACACTCATGCACACAGTCAACCACCCATACAGCTGTTTCCACATGCAGTTTTGAACTCATACATCTAGTGAATCAACTGTTCACACATCTATGCACAGAGTCACACACCTCCCAGCCACCCACACACACACTCACTCTCCCATACAAATACTTGGGCAACCAATCAATAACCCATACATTTACTCATATAGCTACTGATCAACACATGCAGTAGTTCATAGAACAACAGATATAATGATGCACAAATTAAGATAGTTTAGTCACTAACCCATGCACTCAGTGAGACACATTTCATCACTCTCTCATACAGTCAGTCATGCACCTACTAAATCCTTCATCCAGATACTTATACATCCACTCATTCTTCAATATGTAAGACATACTTTAACTTTACAGAAACAAACAGCCACTGGATGATGTCATCAGTGATGTCACTGACCATGTCATGAATGATGTAATATGTGACATCATCAGCAGTGGATTGCGGGTGCGTGATATATATTTAGCGCAACTAACTATATATGCGAATTTCAATGGTTTTATGCGAGTAAAATAAGGTTTTGTAAATGCTAATCCCTAACTATATATGGTCTATAACCTATGGTTTTTTCAGTGAATTTTCAAGGTTTTGTAAATGCTAATTCCTAACTATATATGGTCTATAACCTATGGTTTTTTCAGTGAATTTCAATGGTTTTTTAATAGCAAATATCTATAGCTGTAACATATGTTCTTATTCTAATTCATAAATATATTTTATATATATTTGTATTATATGTTTAAAATTCAATTTATATTATAGTTTAAATAATTTTTTCTTGTTTCGCTGCCGATCCGCGAAACGGTAAACGTTCCGTTAGTGCAAATACCGCGTTAGAAAGGCACATCGCGATGCGTCCCGTAAACGCAACATATCGCGTTACTACGTAATGTCCCTTAAGACGTTCTGCATTAGCGCACCCGGAAGCGTTCTGGAACGCGAACCAAGGCGCAAAACGTAAAAGCTCGGAATCGATCCGAGGCGCAGCGCGGAACGCGGAACGTAAGCATAACAGGTCATGTGACTTGTTTATAAAACTTTTCATTGGTTCATTTTACTTTTAGTTTCCTAATGATGGAACGCTTGAGCATATGACGTAAAATAAACACTTTTCATTGGTTTAGAACATTTTCTTTTCTCAAATGATGAAAGTCCCACCTTCTTTCCTCACTCCGACTTTCATTTTTATGAGAGAAAGACCTGTTTTTGTTTGCTAAGACATGGCATTTGTATTAGCTGCAGCTGGTGGATCTCCACCACCTCCACCACCACCAAAGAAGAAAGGACCGACTAGCCAGGTCATCTTCGACCAGGAAGAAGAAGAAGAGGAAGACGAGGAACAGGAGCAAGGGACAAGTGGCTTTCTGAAAGAAATGCCAAGAACGTCCCGTGTGAAAGTGAATTTTATCTGGCAATTTTTTTCTTTTCCTTCTCATGAAAAGAAAGTTAATGCTAGGTTTGTTACCTGCATTTGACACCCTCTGGCACCCTCAAAACAGGCACAGGTGCCATAGGGCAGGCATACCTGCCCTAAGGACAGGTCTGCCTTTCACATGACATAGGTGTGCATGCACACATGTGCATGCACACCGAAATCGGTATTTTACCATGAAGTTGGATTTCATGCTAAAATACCGATTCTTTAAGGCCTTTGAGACTCAGAAGAGTCCCCCCTACATAGGAAATTTACAGAATCGGTAAAATTACCGATTCGGTATTTTACCGAACCGATAATTTTTCCGATTCTGTAAATGTAGATTTACCTACATGTGGCCTTGGATTTAGGCCCCTACATACCGATTGGCCATTTACCGGTCGGAAACGGCCGAAATCGGCCGTAACCGGTTGGTAAATGGCCTGAAACAATCACCTACATCGGGCCCTAAGTATGCATGCATTTGATTTCAAACAAAGTTTTTAAACCTTTTAACCACTTGGATGCTATGGCACTCGGGCCCATATAATGGGATTTCCATTGAAATGAATGGGAGGGGTATGACGAGTTACCCTTGTCATTAGCGGCGAAGAGGTTAAGTAAAACAATAATACACCTACTTTCATGCGGAACAGACTTAAGATGCCCTAATACACATCAAAAAGTTTTTTTAAGGAACTTGCACCTTTTTTCTATAACTTTTAACATGGCTATGTAACTCAAACAATCAAAATGAACATTTTTCAGGCACACATGGGGGCGTATTTACAAGGGCCTTGCACTACGGGGAAAGTGACTTCAAATGACCAGACACACATGGGGACGTATTCACAAGGCCCTTGAACCCGGGGGAAGTGACTTGAAATTGCTAAGCACACATAGGAGAGTATTTACAATGCCCGTGCAACACTTATGCATCATTTTTTGCATATACACCGTAACAATACCAACACAAATGCATCATATATCTGTTCCGCAAAAGCGACTCATTGCAGGAGTCACATCACAAGTACATAGTTTCTCATAATTTTTTAAAGCATGCCTTTTCCTTAAAAACGATTTTCCGATCATAATTTGAAAACACAGCACAGCTCCTATGTACATACACACCTTGTCAGTACTAATAATTTACATTATCTACAATTACAATTGGTAAAAGAATCCAAAATCACCTTTGAAAGCAGAATGCAAAACACTTGACGCAAAACATCATTTTAAATACACAGCTGACTTTCTTATTTACGCAAAAAAGCATACTAGTCTTTATCTAAAATATATAAACAATAACTCACCTTTACAAATTATTTTTGAAATTCAAAACAGACTCAGAAACACACCAATTATTCTTTAGCAGAATTAAAGGTATGCACTCCAGAGGCTGGAACCAACAAAGGCACTGAAACGCTGATATTCATCACACATATCTCTCATGTCAGCCAATCAAAATTCTTCCCTCACTAATTTCAAATCAACACCCTTCCCCCCTCTGCCCTTTCTACCTCTTTTCCATAGCAACTACCGCCTGCCAGACCTCTCAGGTTTACAAGTTCACACAACAATGTTTCAAATGAACTCTGAACTCTCAGTACACCTGCTAATCCACTGAAATCTTTCATAACATCATTTTTTATTAACCATTCAAATTACATCTTTCAAAGAACACGTCCATGCACCCTAACTTTCTGTTTTCAGCAATAGAAATACACCAATCACTGCTAATGAATCATTTGCACTTAAACTCCACAGTTTTTTTTCATTACAATCTTCACTATTTCAAATGCCATTTCATTCCCAAACTTCATCTGACTGCAGCAAAAACTCCTCTAGCCATGTTTTCAGTCTGGATTCTTGGACATAGCTACATCCACTGGGCTCACAGGTATGCTGATAACAGAAATTTACACAACCTCAATTTACAAAATGTGGAAATTAAATGGATTGGCCGAAGAGGATTGAAATGTCACCAATTGATACCATTGGTGAAAACGTTTTTACATTTGCCAAACCCTGACCTCATAATAGTGCACTGTGGCGGAAACGATTTAGGCACTTTGACTGGGGTAGGTCTGGAAATGCTCCTAAAGGACACCTTTGAGCATTTGATGACACTTTTTCCTCAAACTGCCTTGGTATATTCCAATATATGCCAAAGACAAAAATGGAGGTGGTCCAATCAATTTTGTCTACAAATAGAAAAATCGAGGAAGCATGTAAATAAGTCTGTTTCAGCTTACATGAGGGACCATGGAATGGGCTGCATCTACAACAATACCTTGCGTTACTACATGCAAGATATCTACAGAGGAGATGGCGTGCATTTCTCAGATGAGGGGAACAAAGTTTTCATACTAAATTTAAGAATGTGTATTGGTTCCTACTTATAAGTTTCTAGAACATACACAAAACCCAAAAGCTCTTTTCAGAGCTACCTTAACTTAGTGTACTCTTTTGAAATTTCAAATGTACCTTTTTTCCACTTATTTTCACCTATATTCGCTTCCCGGAACGCTAACTAGTTCGCGTACCGGCAGCTAACCACACGAAAAAAAAAAAAAATTTTAAATGACAAATATGAGCCTCCTGAGCCACCCTCAGAAAACTTAGGGAGACAGGATACGTCTAAACTACCCCAATTTACCCATTCTGAACATTATTTACCCTCCATCTTGTATCTCAATTCTACCGAAACACAAAATGGAGGACTCCCGTAACGCTGCAAGTTCGCGTACCGGGAAACACACTGACAAGCACTCGCTCAAAAAAGGTCGGAAAGTAATTTACAGCAAAACAACTGGAGACACTTTCACCAATTAAACATTAGCTCATACTACATACCAATCCCTACCATTTTCACAAATATTGTTGGAATACCATTTAGCCATTGAGCATGTAGAACTCTCTAAAATCCCTGAGGTAAATTACTTCACAAAACATATCGGAAGTGTTGGAAATGACAACCAATTAAAAGATTACTTTCAATTTCTACTATTATATCATGACATTTCATTGGTTATGTACCTGAATATATATATACAAAGAGAGAGAAACACACCCATTTTGACTACTACTTCGAGAAGTGCATAACAACAAAAAATCAACTGATAACTTCAACTTATATTTAAAAGGTAAGATATTATTTATAAAACTGAAGTATTTTCTGTACTGAAAGCTAATTAGAAAAACATTTTCTGACAATCATATTCTATCACTCTGTAATACTTATAGAAAAAAATAGACTTCTCTGTTTTAGTCATGGCAGGGCCAGTCCTAGGATTTGCAAGACCATGGGCTAAAAGGGAAAGTGCGCGAGGCCCCCTCCAATTTACATAAGTGGCCCCTTGCAAGGAGAACATTCACAGACACTGAGGAGGCCCCATTGTCCAGCATTTTGACGCCCCCACAGTTTTAACTTTTACTCCACACGCATTTCTCACACCTTCATAGGTGTGAGAATTGATTGTGGTCTAAAAGTTAAAACTGTGGGTGCGCAAAAATGCTGGACAATGGGGCCCCCTCAGTGTCTGTGAATGTTCTCCTTGCAATTGAAGGAGCGTCTCCTTCTCCCTCCCCTATACCTCCTGACACCATCCATGGGAGGCCCAAGGAGGGGGCCCCCTCCAATGGACCTTAATTGCAAGCGACACCTTTCTTTATGATAGATCTCCAGGAAAACAAAAGGACACATCACCAGTGCGTCGCCCCATGCTGGTGGGCTGAGTGCGAGACCATGAGCGGCAGCCCACGCTGCCCATGCCTAGCGCCGGCCCTGAGTTAAGGATAGAGTTAGACTTCTATAGTATAATTCCGAATTGACGAAGAGTTTATTTGATAATTTTCTTCATATTTCTACTTCTAATTTGATACCATACACTGCCCAAAGAAAAAAACACTATATAAATAACCAAACTGCCAATCTGTACTGAAACCCAACAATGCCCTTTCTGTACTGATATATTATTTAAAAATTCATTTTACAGAATTGAAAATGGAAGAACAACAAAACAACATGAAAACTGAAACAGAAAAAAAAATTGAGACACAAGTTGGCATGGATTTCTACGACGACACAATAAATAATGAACTTGTGCAATGTGTAGATGCAGTAGATTTTCTACTAAAAAATGAAGAAAAAAATGATCACGATTTTTTAGATTTTCTTTTAAATTTTGAAAAACAAAATGAAAAATAAATTTTAATTTCTTAATTCAAAAATAGTTTGACACATTATTTATTTTTATATGTATATTGAAAACTAGTAGCAAATGTATTATAGCGTGAAGTTAGACTTAAAATATACTGTGCAACTTTTTGGTGTTACATACTAGCTTTGTTCATAGTTACTTCCTATCTCCCACTATGTAATCCCCAATGTGTATTTAACATCTCTTTATCATCTCCTGCCACCATGTTGTTTCGGCTTTCCAGACAGACTATGGTATGAATTCCATATACCACAATAACTTCTTTAACAACAGGCAAGATATCTACAAAAGAGACGGCGTTTATTAATTTATAGACTCTGCATTGGTACCGACATGTAGCTACGTAAATAAAAATAAACAAAAAAAAACAACAAAACGAACAATTGATAAACATACAATAAGTTAAAAGTCAATCATTCTTGTTTCCTTATAGTACGCTCCCCAGACCGCTTTCCGGTACGCGAACCGGGCGCACCCCACGAAAAAAACAATTTTTAAAAAAAAATTTGTTGGGGACCAGCGGGGCACTTTAATATCCCCCTCATCAATCCTAGGGGGTAAGAAGGGGTCTACCTTGCCCCCTTTCCTTTATTTTCCCCTTCGTTTTGACATCCTCTTGTCTCTCGATCCTACCGAGAGACAAAATGGCAGCCGCTACGGACTGTTTAGAATGTTGACAGACACCGGAGAGCCAATCAGCTTCGCTTCGCAAAGCACCGTTACGCGAAAAGTACGCAAACTGGTGCGCTATCCAGGACGCTGTCACAGATATATAAATTTTTTAAAACGTTAATTTCTCAAAATCCACTGGAGCACATATATTGAGACCCAGCAAAGGCACATCGGGCTAACAGTCCCTACAATTTTGCCAAGTTTCGTGCAAATCCATTCAGCCATTCGAGCTAAAAGTGAGGCCAAACGCCCTATGGAAATTAACATGGGAAAAACGTGTTTTGGGACCCCCCTTTTTTCTCGGCCCCCCCTTGACGAAACCCCCCCAAATTTTCAAGGGCTGCTCAGAAACAAAATGTGCCATTTTCCTAAAAAAATTTCAGCCGATTCCGTCCACAAACGCCAGAGTTGTTAGACATAGAATTTTCAAAAGTCCCATAGGAAAAAAATTCTAACTATATATACCTACTGGCTATCGCCAGTAGGTAATATATATATATATATATATATATATATATATATATATATATATATATATATATTACCTACTGGCGGTCGCCAGTAGGTATATATAGTTAGGATTTTTTCCCTATGGGATTTCTGAAAATTCTATGTCTAATAACTTTGGCGTTTGTGGACGGAATCGGCTGAAATTTTCAGGAAAATGGCACATTTTGTTTCTGAGCAGCCCCTGAAAATTTGGGGGGTGTTCGGCAAGGGGGGGCCGAGAAAAAAGGGGGGTCCCAAAACGCGTTTTTTGCATTGAGTTTTCCATAGGGCGGTTGGACTCACTTTTAGCCCGAACGGCTGAATGGATTTTCACGAAACTTGGCAAAATTGTAGGGACTGTTAGCCCGATGTGCCTTTGCTAGGTCTCAATATATGTGCTTCAGTGGATTTTGAGAAATTAACGTTTAAATCAAGATATATATCTGTAACAGCGCTCCGGGCAGCGATCCGGTTAGCGAACCTTTCGCGTATCGGAACTTTGCGATGCGAAGCTGATTGGCCCTCTGGTGTCTGTCAACATTCTAAACAGTCCGGAGCGGCCGCCATCTTGTCTCTCGGTAGGATCGAGAGACAAGAGGAGGCCAAAACAAAGGGGGAAATTACCATAAGGGGGCATAGTAGATCCTCGTTGACCCCCTAGGTTTTATGTGGAGGTTTTAAAAGGGCCTAGGAGGGTCCAAAAAAAAAAAAAAAAAAAATTTTTTTTGCGTGGTAAGCGCCAAGTTCGCGAACCAGAAAGCGTACTGGGCAGCGAACTTTATGGATAAAAGAATGAAAGACTTTTCTAATACTGTATGTTAATTATTTGTTGGTTTTGTTGATTATTTTTTAATTTTTTTATTTTTTAAGCAATTATTTATTATTGTGATTGTGTTTCAAAATTTAATAACATTTCTAACATTTAACTAGTTTATGAATTACATATAAAAATGATTAAAGACTCAAACAATTTTTTAATATTACATACAATTTTATTTTTCGGATTGTTTTTCAAAATTTAATACAACGTCTAGCATTTCACTGTCTGATATGTGTTCTTGTTCAGTGAACATAAGTTCCAACATTTGTCCGTCATCATAATAAAGTAAATGATCCACAGATTCTACACATTGAACTAATTCATGGTCCCGTGATTCATCCATGAAATCTGAGTCATCATTGTCCTCATTAACTTTTTCTGTGTTGTTCTCCAGAACAATTTCGAAGGAAACATTCTGCTCACCTTCCATTTTATTGCTGTAATTTGCATAAAAAATAAATATATCAGTAGAGATAGGGCACTGTTGGGTTTAAGTTCAGACAGGCACTTGTGAGTTTATAACAGAGAAGTAATCTATGGGCACTGTATGGTTTCAGGCGTGAAGTAGTACTATTAAAAAGTGCCTGTGAAGAAGCCTAAGTAAATTCATAATTATACCACGGAAACCTAAATCAGTCCATAATTATAATAAAGAAGCCTTTCTCAATGTCTAACTCTTACAGAGGGATAGTATATAACTATTTGAAAAAGTTTACCATATTTACTTATAGTGCACAATATACTTCAGTTTTAAAAATAACAACTTACCTTTAGAAACAAGTTGATGTTATTAGTGGTATTCTAAATGATATATACAACAACAAGTAGTAGTCAAAATGGCTGTGTTTCCTTCTCTTCCTTTATATATATTCAGGTATATAACCAATCAAATGTCAGGTAATAAAAGTAGAAAATGTAAGTAACATTTTCATTGGTTGTCAATTCCAACACTTCAGATGTGTTTTGTGAAGTAATTTACCTCATGGTACTTGGAGAGGTCTACAGGCTAAATGGCTAAATGAAATTTCAATGAAATTTGTGAGAATGGAAGGGATTGTTATGTAGTATGAGCTAATCTATATTTGGTGAGAGTGTCTCTAGTCGTTTTTCTGTAAATTACTTTCCCACCTTTTTTTTTGGACCGCTTTCCGGGAAGCGGCCCGGTTCGCGAACCTTAAGCGTCACGGGAGTCCACCATTTTGTGTTTCGGGCGCATTAAGATACAAGATGGAGGGCAAATAATGTTTAGAATGGGTAGAAGGGGTCATGGTAGACTTATCTTGACCCTCTAGGTTTTCTGAGGGTGGCTGAGGAGGCTTATATGTGCGGAAAAAAACATTTTTTTAAAAAATTCCGCGAGGTTAGCTTTCGGTTCGCGAACCGGGTAGCGCCCCGGGGAGCGAATTTTGTGGAAAAATAATGAAAAAAATTAGAAAAACATAATTATTGTGAGTGATCAGATGAAGGGTAGCTCTGAGAAGAGCTTTTGGGTTTATGGTACATTTAGGTACTTATAAGTAGGTACCAATGCACAGTCTTAAATTCAGAATGAAAATTCTGTTGCCCTCATCTGAGAAGTGAACTCCATCTCCTCTGTAGATATCTTGCATGTAGTAACGCAAGTTATTGTTGTACAGAGAGCCCATTCCATGGTCTCTCATGAAAGCTGAAACAGATTTGTTTACATGCTTCCTCGCTTTCTCAATTTGTGGACAAAATTGGTTGGACCACTTCCATTTCTGTCTTTGGCATATATTGGAGTATACCAAGGCAGTTTGAGGAAAAAGTGCCATTAATTGCTCAAAGGTGTCCTTTAAAAGCATTTCCAGACCTACCCCTGTCAAAGTGCCCAAATCATTACCTCCACAGTGCACTATTAACAGGTCAGGTTTTGGCAAATGCATAAAGGTTTTCACCAATGGTATCAATTGGTGACATTTTAATCCTCTTTGGCCCAACCACTTAATTTCCACATCTTGTAAATTGAGGTTAGGTAAATTTCTGTTCTCAGCATACCTTTGAGCCCAGTGGATGTAACTATGTCCAACAATCCAGACCTTAAACATGGTGGGAGAAGGTTGTTCTGCAGTCAGATGAAGTGTGGTAATGAAAGGGCAGTTGAAACAGTAGGAGTTTCTAAAGAAAAAAAACTGTGGATTTACAATGCTAATGATTCATTAGCAGTGATTGGTGCATTTCCATTTCTGAAAACAGAAAGTTAGGGTGCATGGATGTGTTCTTTGAAACATGTCATTTGAATGGTCAAGGAAGAAACATTTAATGAAAGATTGCACTGGATACGCAGGTGCACTGAGAGTTCACAGTTCAATTGAAACATTGTTGTGTGAATTTGCAAACATGAGAGGTCTTCCAGGAGGTGGTTGCTATGGAAACAAGGCAGATAGGGCAGAGGGGGGAAGGGTTTTGATTTGAAAAAAGTGAGGGAAGAGGTATGATTGGCTAATATGAGAGATATGTGAAAAGAATATCTGTATTTCTGTGCTTTCAATAGCTGCAGCCTTTGGAGTGCATCCTTTTTCTTCTGCTGAAGACAATTTGGTGTATTTCTGAGACTGTTTTCAAAACTCAAAAAATATTTGCTATGGTGAGAAAAGATTTATTTAATTTAGATAGAGAATAGTATGATTTAAGGAGAAAATGATGAAGAAAGCTGTGTTTTTAAAATGTGGTTTTGTCTCTAGTGATATAGTAATAGAATTAGTTTCATAGAGAAATTGTAATTGCATATTTGGTGTAACATTCTGGCATGCAGTAACACAAGATATTGTGATATATGGAGCCCATTCCATGGTCTGTTATGTAAGCTGAAACAGATATGTTGCTTTTAAAAACGATTTAAGAAATCAATTACATTTCTGGATATGTACTGCTAGAGCTTCATAGGTTGTTTTGAGCCATATTTATAAGGTATTTGAGTGTCTAAGATATTATGTTTTCCTTTTAAAATGTAAAGTGTTCCTCATGGGGCAAGTGTCTTGTAAATACGCTCCCACTTGTGCTTGGCAAATTCAGATTTTGATTATGGGAGTTACCTAGCCATGTTAATAGTGTCCCAAAAATGGTGCTAGGGAATTGCAGAAAACACTTTCATGTGTCTCAAGGACATTTTTAGTCATTTCTTCATGAATGCAGGTATACAATTGATTTATATGCTGTGTTTAAAAACGAATTTTGAAATGAATTAAATTTCAGGATATGTACTGTTAGAGCTTCATAGGTTGTTTGGGGTCATATTTAGAAGGCATTTTAGTGTCTTTGATGTTATTTTTCCCTTTTTAAATGGAAAGCGTTCCTCATGGGGCCCTGAGCAGTTCTTAGCCATGTTATTTAATAGGAAGTGGATAACATGGCTAAGAGCATTTGCTGGAAAATGCATGAATATCGCTGACTTTTCTGCGATGTTATGTTTACCTCTTAAAATGTAAAGTGTTCCTCATGGGGCAAGTGTCTTGTAAATACGCTCCCACTTGTGCTTGGCAAATTCAGATTTTGATTATGGGAGTTACCTAGCCATGTTAATAGTGTTCCAAAAATGGTGCTAGGGAATTGCAGAAAACACTTTCATGTGTCTCAAGGACATTTTTAGTCATTTCTTCATGAATGCAGGTATACAATTGATTTATATGCTGTGTTTAAAAACGAATTTTGAAATGAATTAAATTTCAGGATATGTACTGTTAGAGCTTCATAGGTTGTTTGGGGTCATATTTAGAAGGCATTTTAGTGTCTTTGATGTTATTTTTCCCTTTTTAAATGGAAAGCGTTCCTCATGGGGCCCTGAGCAGTTCTTAGCCATGTTATTTAATAGGAAGTGGATAACATGGCTAAGAGCATTTGCTGGAAAATGCATGAATATCGCTGACTTTTCTGCGATGTTATGTTTACCTCTTAAAATGTAAAGTGTTCCTCATGGGGCAAGTGTCTTGTAAATACGCTCCCACTTGTGCTTGGCAAATTTAGATTTTGATTATGGGAGTTACCTAGCCATGTTAATAGTGTCCCAAAAATGGTGCTAGGGCATTCCAGAAAACACTTTCATGTGTCTCAAGGACATTTTTAGTCATTTCTTCATGAATGCAGGTATACAATTGATTTATATGCTGTGTTTAAAAACGAATTTTGAAATGAATTAAATTTCAGGATATGTACTGTTAGAGCTTCATAGGTTGTTTGGGGTCATATTTAGAAGGCATTTTAGTGTCTTTGATGTTATTTTTCCCTTTTTAAATGGAAAGCGTTCCTCATGGGGCCCTGAGCAGTTCTTAGCCATGTTATTTAATAGGAAGTGGATAACATGGCTAAGAGCATTTGCTGGAAAATGCATGAATATCGCTGATTTTTCTGCTATATTCATGCATTGCGGCCGTTTTTTTTCACATTGCTTCATAGGTTGTTTGGGGTCATATTTAGAAGGCATTTTAGAGTCTTTGATGTTATTTTTCCCTTTTTAAATGGAAAGCGTTCCTCATGGGGCCCTGAGCAGTTCTTAGCCATGTTATTTAATAGGAAGTGGATAACATGGCTAAGAGCATTTGCTGGAAAATGCATGAATATCGCTGATTTTTCTGCTATATTCATGCATTGCGGCCGTTTTTTTTCACATTGCTTCATAGGTTGTTTGGGGTCATATTTAGAAGGCATTTTAGAGTCTTTGATGTTATTTTTCCCTTTTTAAATGGAAAGCGTTCCTCATGGGGCCCTGAGCAGTTCTTAGCCATGTTATTTAATAGGAAGTGGATAACATGGCTAAGAGCATTTGCTGGAAAGTGCATGAATATCGCAGATTTTTCTGCTATATTCATGCATTGCGGCCGTTTTTTTCACATTGCTTCATAGGTTGTTTGGGGTCATATTTAGAAGGCATTTTAGTGTCTTTGATGTTATTTTTCCCTTTTTAAATGGAAAGCGTTCCTCATGGGGCCCTGAGCAGTTCTTAGCCATGTTATTTAATAGGAAGTGGATAACATGGCTAAGAGCATTTGCTGGAAAGTGCATGAATATCGCTGATTTTTCTGCTATATTCATGCATTGCGGCCGTTTTTTTTCACATTGCTTCATAGGTTGTTTGGGTTCATATTTAGAAGGCATTTTAGTGTCTTTGATGTTATTTTTCCCTTTTTAAATGGAAAGCGTTCCTCATGGGGCCCTGAGCAGTTCTTAGCCATGTTATTTAATAGGAAGTGGATAACATGGCTAAGAGCATTTGCTGGAAAATGCATGAATATCGCTGATTTTTCTGCGATATTCATGCATTGCGGCCGTTTTTTTCACATTTGCAAGCACTTCTTAGCTATGTTATCCAATGGGAGGTGGATAACATGGCTAAGAGCATTTGCTTTAAAGGTTGTTTGGGGTTATACACCATTTTTGGGAAATTATTAACATGCCTATCTAACTCCCATAATCAAAATCTAAATTTGCCAACCGCAGGTGGGAGCGTATTTACAATAAATTTGCACCATGAAGAACGTAAAATAGCATACTAGATACTCAAATGCCTTATAAATATGACCCAAAACATCTTATGAAGCACTAGTAGTGCATATTTGCAGAAATGTATTGGTTTTCATTTAATGATTTACTTCATTGGTAGGGCTTCACATGTTTTTTTACCTTGGTCTTTTTCAGTGAAAATCTTATCTGCAACCATGTGTTGGCCTCACCTCAAATAAACAAAACAGGGGATGGACTGAATGTGGATCAATGACACACATTTACCCCAGTCTAAAGATCAGGGCCTAAACAAATCTTTAGATAGGCTACATCTTATCGTCATCCTGAATTAATGATTTAAAATATTAGGGAGTGATTTATGAGTGTTGTATGCTTGTTTTGTACCATTGAGTGTCATTTTTGTGATGCAGTGCTGGTGGAAAATATTTGCTATGTTAAATAATTAGTATGGCATTAAGTTTTAGATGACTGTTATTTATTTACTGTTTGGTAATTGTGGTTAATAACATTTTATATTATATTTATCCACAGATTCAACTGCAGATTCTTTCATAGTTTGGAAAATGCCTTCCAAAAGTAGAATACGAAAGGCTAGAAAACGTCAAAGACAGCAGGATGATGTTTTATTGCAGCAGTCCTCTTCCCCAAATACTTGTCAAAACACCAAGAAAGGTCCGGGTAAGAGCACGAAATCATTCTTAAGAAATATTTGTAGTAAAAAAAGTTTTGCTCAAAAAAATGTTTCAGTTCACAAAAAGAAAAGTAATTTAAATGGAAAGGAGAGACCCATCACAAATGTTACTGGTAGAGGAAGAGATAACTCTGTGCATGATAGTAGAAGGAAACAACAGTTTAGGGACATTCGAAATCGAATGTTCCGTAATAGGATATTAGTTAATTTGTTGAAAAATATTAAAAAGAAAGGCCAACAGAAAGCGGCATTTTATAAGAAGAAGAAAAATGTAGAGAAAATTATTGATCATGCTTTTGAAATTAAGCGGAAGTTGTTTATTTTGGTAATCAATAGAATTAGGAAACTAAGCAAGGTAATTTCTGATTTCAAAACAAAAAGTAGATGGAAGAGAGTAGTAAATCGTACTAACTTTTGTGAAGTTTTTTCCGGAGAATGGATGCATAGTTCAAGTTCTGAGGCATTTTTTAATGAGGAGACTTATTTTCAGGATAATGATTTGGTGCATGCAGTTGACATCAGTGGTCGAGCTTATGAAGTGAAGGATGGTTGTCCAGTTGAAAAAGAACAACTTGTGACAACAGAGACAGAAGAGGCGCTAAGTGATGAGGTTTTAGGAAGATGTCCTAAGGGTCCTGTGTACATTTGGAAGTGTAGTTCTATTTGCAGTGTGCGACAGGTTTCCATCAATTTGCTTTGTGATTTTATACGGACATTTAATAAGAAAAGTTTGAAGCAGAAAATGAAGTTGTTGCAAGATTTAGATCCTTGCAGAGTGAGACAAATGACAGGTTTGCGTGGTCATTCACTGGCTTGTCTTTCCAGGAGAGTATGCCAGAGTGTTTTTCATCATTTCAGGATGCTAGCAGTGCATCATAATAAAGTGAGAAAATTAGTGAGAATGTTGTATTATGCTAAGAGTCCAGCAATTATGCTTAAACAATTATGTGCTGCTCTTTTGCATGGTTCTGAAATAGATGTGAAGAATATTTGTGAAGAAATTGAGTTTTGTTACTTTGGTAGTAAAGATGAGAATGTTCAAATTGGCCCTGAAGTAGAGGGTAATGTGGAAGATAATGTACAGGTTTCCAGTACAGATAATTTTCAGAAGGAAATTGCCACGTTTCAGATGAAATCAAGTGAGAGGCCTAATTTCACTTGTGTATGTTGTCGACGCACTTATTATAAGAATCAGACTAAGGTAGTGGATTTATATGCAAAAAGTGAAAGGGAAAATAATAGTGAATGGAAGGATTTTGCCACATACTTGATGGTAGAAAATTATTTTGATTTGGGATCGGATCAACGTGTGTGTACTTATTGTTGTAATAAATTAAACCAAAACCAGATGCCTGCTAGGGCAGTTCATAATAATCTGGAATTGGTTGAGATTCCTTCTGAATTGAAGGATTTAAATACTTATGAATCTATTTTGATTCAAAGTATCCATCCCTTTCAGGCTATTGTAAGAATGGAGCCAAAGACAGGGAAGTTGCCTCCAGCAGATTTACAGAGAGGATTAAAGGGAAGAGTTGTTTATTTGCCTCTAGATTTGAAGAAAAACATTAACACAATTGGAATAGAAAAAGTGGAAGAGGAACCTCTGGTTATCTTGGTTAATGGTGTTCCGACAAAGAATAAGAAAATATGGCAAGATTTAGTGGATGTTAGGAAAGTCAAAAAGGCAACAGTGTATTTGAAGAAAAATAATAAGTACTATAAGAATGTATATGTTGCAGAAGAGGAAGTAAGTGATGAAGAGGATAGCGATTTGTGTGCTGGCCAAATTGAGAAAGTAGAGGCCTCTAAAAGTGAAGAAATATATGAACATTATAGTGTTCATCCTTTGCATTCCAAGGAAGTCATGGGGAATGCTATTGAGTTGTTTCAAATGAAACAAGCCAAAGGGAGTCCCATTAGTGTTTGGGAGGAAAGTTTGGAAGCTCGGTGTTTCCCACAGCTATTTCCCACAGGTCAAGGAGGAAGATATGATGAGCGACCTCATCAAATTCCTGCGTCTGAATACCGGACTTTACGATTGTATGCAGAAGATCCTAGGTTTCGGCAATGCATTCCCTATTTGTTTCATCTCCTGTTTGAAAGCGATCTGTCTGGACTGTCATATGCAGTGAACCACATCTTAAAAAGTGGTATACAGATGCGAAACATCTCGGCAAGTGACTTTATGCATAAAGTCAATGTCCAAGACAGTATTTTGGATTCTCACTTAATTAATCTCATGGCGTGTCAGCGTGGTACTAATGAGTACTGGTACCGTCGTCATGGTGATTTAAAATGTATGCTGAGGAACTTAGGAACTCCAACATGGTTCCTCACTCTGAGCTGTGCCGAGTATGGCTGGGAAGACTTACTTGAATTTCTACGAGAGGCAAATGGGAATATTGAAAACATTGAATTCAAGACACCTGGAGAACTGTGTTCTTTGGATCCAGTGAATGTATGCAGGTACTTCAATCATAGATTTGAAGCTATGATGTCTTTCATCACAAATAAAAAGAATCCACCTCTTGGAGAGGTGTTGGATTTCTTCTGGAGAAAGGAGTACCAAGCAAGAGGTGCCCCTCATATACATATGTTGCTGTGGATCAAGGATGCACCTAAATTTGGAACAGATCCGGATGACTTAGTGATGAATTTCATCGAACAGTATTCTACGTGTGCTGTTCCAAACGCAACGGAGAAGAAAAGTCTTAGAGAACAAGTTCTACGTTTCCAAAGCCATCGTTGTGGAAAGTACTGTCGTCGTAAATTCAGAAACAAGGACAAGTTCTACACCAAATGTCGTTTCAACTTTCCACGACCGGTGATTTCTAAAGGAAGAGTGAACAGTTTGATGTCTTCGCTGCGACATAATGTGACGAGGAAATCACCCAAGAATACATACAATTTGAAAAGGAATGAAGAGTCCAAGTACATCAATGACTACAACCCAGTGATTTTGTCCATGTGGAATGCCAACATGGATATACAGTTTGTGGCTGACAACTGTATGGCTGTGGCTCGGTATGTGACATCTTACATCACCAAAAAAGAAAAGACCGAACTGAAGGATATGTGGGAGGACATTTCCCATGAAAAGAGCCTCAGCAAGAAGTTGTACAGTTTCAGTCTGAAGATGTTGTCGCATCGAGAAATCGGAGCTTACGAATGTTCTGATCGATTGTCTTCAGCAAGTCTCTATGCCAAATCCAGGAGTCTCGTTTGGGCGAGTCTTGGTCTTGCTGCAACGCGAAATCGAGTTCTAAAACCTGTCCGGGAAATTGAGTATTTGGCAGAAAAGGAACCAAACAGTACCGACATTTTGAAGACCAACATGTTGGATACATATTATCCAAATCGAAGCAGTCACCTTGAGAATGTTTGTCTATATGAGGTTCTCCAAAATTATATATTCAAGAGGAACATCAAAGAAGATATTGAGAAAGGAGTGTATGCTGTAATTGGAAGTGAGGGATGCCTGGTCAAGCAAAGAAAATGCCAATTAGTAAACCATCGAAAATTGAGTGGCGAATCTCCAGAAAAAAAGGAGTTTTTCTATTTAGCACTTTTGCAACTTTTCAAGCCTTGGCGTGCAGAAGAGGAACTGCTTGGAGATTTCCTCTGTTACGAAGACTCTTTCAATGCAGCCAAGGAGTCCATAGAATGTCCTGCTTTTTCTAAATATCAAGAAATGCTAACTTTGGAAATTGAGCAGGAAGCAACGATTGCAGCCGAGATTGCCAGAGACAGTTCTCAGGACAGTCAGAGTTCTGTTTCTTTGAGTCAAGATCCACTTGGAGGACCTATTATCAAAAATGAAGCTGCCACTGCTATGAATGAAGTAGAAAGAGCCATGGCACATGCTCAGGAGGATTCAGTTAACTTAGAAGACTTGGAAAAACAACTCAACGTTGAGCAGAGGAAAATATATGATGAAGTTACCAAGGAAATTGAGCACGGATTAAGTCATGAGAAGAACAAGTGCTCATGTACATCGTTGAAGCCTGTCCGACTGTACGTGAGTGGAGAAGCGGGAACTGGAAAAAGTTTCCTCATTAAAGCAATCTCTTGTTATTTGCAGGAAAGGACTGAGTCATCGCTGTCTTGTGTTGTCACCGCTCCTACTGGACTGGCAGCACATAACATTAAAGGTATTACTTTGCATCGTCTACTGATGCTGCCGGTGGAGCATGACAACAAATTACAATACAACAAGTTATCTGGAGATGCTTGCTGTGAAGTTTCAAGAGTCTTGAGGAAAATGAAACTACTTATCATTGACGAAGTAAGCATGGTTTCCAATGTCATGCTTGCCTTTGTGCATTTGAGAATGCAAGAAGTACTTAAAACTGAATATGATGTCTTATTTGGTGGGAAACACATCATTGTTTTCGGAGATCTTCTGCAGCTGACACCAGTAAAAGGTCAACCTGTGTTCAAAATACTCACGCATGAAGATACCAGGAAGTGCCTAGGGAGCATTGGCAACGTCAATATATGGTTAAACTTCAATTATGCAGAACTGCATCAAAATATGCGTCAGGCAAAGGATGAAGATTACAAGAATATTCTACAAGATATTAGAATTGGAAAAGTGACCGAGCATGGGAAAGAAGCTTTAAATGCACGATTACTGTCAAATTTATATCCCAAACAAGAGATTGTGCCTGAGAATATTTTTCAGAAAATTACTGAGAAGAAATCCGGGATATGTCTCATGCCAACTCTTGCAGAATGTGCCATCTTCAACAACAAAATGTTGAATTTAGAAAAGCAAGAGATTGTGAAACTTGAAGCTATCGACAAATTAGAGCATATGGGATCAACAATTATTTTGTCAGACAATTTGAAATCAAAATTGGATTCATTAGAGAAGACTATATCTAAGACAGCGGGTTTTGAAAAGACTTTGAATGTGTGTTTAAATTGCCGAATCATTTTGAGAAGGAATTTACATGTAGAAAGAGGTCTGGTAAATGGATCAATGGGTAATGTTGTTGATTTTGAGAAATACAAAAATAGAGATGGAATAGAATTTTTAAGAATTAAATTTGATGGCATTGAGGAAGTACAGCAAATTGGTCGTTGTTCTGCTAGGTTTTTGCTTGTTAAAGACTTATATGTTCGCCGTAAACAGTTTCCTGTTTGCTTGGCATATGCGGTGACAATCCATAAATCGCAAGGTTTAAGTGTAGACTGTGCATTGGTGAATATTGGCAGTTCTGTGTTCAAGGAGGGTATGGCATATGTGGCATTGTCACGAGTTAGAACTTTATCGGGATTGTATTTGATTGACTGTGATGTCACAAACATTTGTGCGGATCTAGATTGTGTTAAGGAATACAATAGGTTAAGAAGAGAGTATGCGCCACATTTGCCTCAATATCCTTTGTTTGAGAAACGTGTGGTAGGCCAGAAACGTAGAAATATCAGTAATAGTAGGGAGGTTGTTGCAAAAAGACTAAAAGTCAATGAACCGAAAGTTGTTAGCAGAAAGAAAGTGGATTCTGTTGAAGATGTTGTTGGTTTTCAATTTGAAAACAGTTCTGGTGTCAACTGCTATGCAAATGTAGTTGTTAATGTTCTCTTTTCACTAGAGAGTTTAAAAGAGCAGATTGTGTTGAATTCAGAACAAAGTTTATGCTGCTTGTTGAATTCTGTGTTAGAGAAATGTAGCACTGATCGAACAAAAGTAGAAAGTGTGTCTGAAGTTCGTTATCTGTTAGATGAATGTTCAGGTCAAACAGACTTCTCTGAAAATAATCAGCAAGATTGTCAGGAGTTTTTAATGTATATGCTTGATGTATTGCAAGATGAGGGTGTAGATGTAGATCACCTGTTTGGGCTTTCTTATCAATGGCAGCATGACTGCGAGAACTGTATGGTATCAAGTACTACTAGTGTAGACTCAGAAAGATTTATATATTTAACTTTGCCAGACAGTAAATCAGTGTCCTTTAATAAGCTAGTAAATGCAGCGGATCACAACATGGAGTGTAGCCAATGTAAATGTGATATGATGTCAACATTATTTATACGTAGATATAGCCAGTATGTCATTTTAATGATCCAACGTTGTAGGCCTGATGGATCAAAATTGTCAACTTTAATAAAAAATTTTGTGGCTTCACAGCTGTCAATATCAGGGAGGACTTTTGTTACTGTAGCAATTATCTATCATGATGGTCCATCAACAACATCAGGACATTATACAGCTTACTTAAAGTCTGGAAACGGCTGGTCATTCTGTAATGATTCCGTTGTAACTTTCAAAAAAAAATTGCCGTTTGACCTTAAAAATTCTTACCTGGTGTTTTTAAAACCAAAATTTTAAGTAGAGGGAATGTAAGTCTGCAATGCTGTCTAAATTAAAAATCCAACTATATAAACCTGATGCAAGTAAGTCTGCTTCATAGTAAGCAGTATCAGTGTCATAGGAAAAGGAGAACATGAGTGACAAAGAAGAGTAAGATATTAGTAGTCCAGGATTGTGAAAATAATCTCAAATATTTTATTTTTAAAGTTGCGAAAATAGAAAATGTCGGGATTTGATTGGAAGAATTACAAGACTTGCGAATCGCGGCAACATGATTTGGCCTAGTGGAAACATGTGATATAATGAGAGAAGTTTTTTTTCTATGTAACATATTTTACGTATCGATGGAGGTTTTCTTTCAGAAAGTGGCGGGCTGAAAATATTTATAGCAGAACAGAGTGGATGCTGTTTATAGGAGATCGTTCGACGTCATTGAAAGTAAGTTAATTTTAAGGAGTTTTGAAATCAGATTTCTTAGGTTGTATGGGTTTTTTAAACACAGTCATTTTGATTGTGTTTTTTTTTCCCCGCTGTTACATGATGAATACCTTCAAGTCACTGATTTAAGTGAAATTTGATACATTCTGAGAACAGCAAAAATAAACCATTTAACATGTATAATTAATGTTATGCTTTTTGTCCTTATGATATACATTTAGAAATGTGAGGTACATATGGGTAAGCTGAGTTCTGTAAATATCAATTTTAATGCTTACAGTGCTGTACTTCTGGGTAGTGTTTTTTTAAAAAAAAGAAAAGAGGCCTCACCTCAAAGAAAGCTCTTGAAAGCACACATCTTATTTGCATCCTAAAACAATCATTTAAAATGTTAGACACAATTTTATGATGGCTTTACATCTTTTTTGCGCTGCTATTGCATCACTATTGTGAGACATTAGCAGTGCAAGAAAAACACCATGTTCCAAAATAGGCCTCAGTTCATCAACATCAAGATACAGTTTCTTTAAAATATATATCTTTAGGATTGTGTAGGGGACGTAGAGAAGCAGAGACTTCTGTAAATGTCAAAGTTGTTGAAAAACTGTTTGTTTTTGAACCTTTTCCCTTGTCTTTTCTAATTTTTAAATACATGTTTTAATATTTTTGGAAATGTTTGTTCTTTGTTTTACAGATTGAAAGTATGAAAAAATATTTTAAAAAGGTAACAAGAATTATAAGGTAAATATTTTCTACTCTTTTTACCCGCAATGCACTGCTGATGATGTCACTGACACTATCTCTCATTTACTCTCTATAGCTGTCTTTCTTTTTACATTATTCTCTGTTTACTTCCCTTATACTAACTCTTCTTTTTTTTTAAAAAATATTTTTTTTGGTTCGCTTCCAGTTCGCGAACCGGTCAGCGAACTTGAAGCGAACCAAAAGAAATAGAGCTTGCCAGAGTGATAAACATTCTAGCAATTTTGTTTGAAAGGGGAGGTAGTTCTGAAAAGAACTGTTTTTTTTTGTTTTTGTTGTTTTATTATTATTTTTTTTTTTTTTGAACATTTTTTGATTTTTTTGTATTTTTAGAACTGTTTTATGTTTTTTTTGTGTTTTTTATGGAGGGGAAACAACAAAAAACAGGCATTGAAAACGGCTCAACAGGAGCAAAAAAAAAATTACTTCTTGGGTGCATTAGGGCATTTATGATTTTCGAACGCCATATTAATCAGGTTGACGCTCATGTTGCCATAGGACAGCATAGCACCACAGTATATACAAGTTAATTTCATATGTTGAAAATTGGGTTGAATGTTTGGCACAGTTTCTTGTGCCTCTCTTCCCGACAAAGACATTGTGGAGGTAGATCTGGCCACAGGAGTTGTCGGGGGATTGTCTTGTAGATCCCTTAACTCAGCCCGGCTGTAGTTTAAGGGATGCCACCTGCTCATGTGTCGATGCATCGTATAGTTCCCCATACTGTATTTCTTCTCTGTGCCTCTCGACAATCTGTAATCACAGATGAGGCAGGTGGCATATTTAGCATTCACCTTCTTTGATCCAGGAGGGATGGAGAAAAACTGCCAGATGAAACTTGTTTTTCTCTTTGAAACCCGGGGCAACTCTTGGATAAATTGTTGTTCCTCTCTGTCCTCTTCTTCTTCTTCTTCCTCCTCTTCCTCCTCTCTGTTAGAGATAAATTGACTAGGTGGTCCTCTCTTCTTATGAGGAGGTTGAGGTGGTGGTGGGGGTCCACCAGCTGCAGCAAGTACAGAAGCCATTGTTCAATTCTAGGTAAATGGTCTTTCTCTCACCAAGATGAAAGTCAGAGTGAGGAAATAAGGAGGGGTTTACATGATTTGGGGAAAGCAAAAGTTCTGAGCCAATGAAAAGTGTTATTTTTAGGTCACATGACCTAGTCATACATCATTTGGAAACCAAAAGTGAAATGAACCAATGAAAAGTTTGATAAACAAGTCACATGACCTGTTCCGCTTACGTTACGCGGCGCGCGCCGCGTCCCGGATCGCTTCCGGTTCGCGGTCCGGAGCACTTCCGGGAGCGCTAACGCGGCGCGTCATTAGACGCATTACGCGATAACGTGATACGTCGCGCTTCCGCGACGCGTCACAGTTCCGCTAACGTAACGTTGACCGGTTCGCGGACTAGATCGCGGCATCAAGATGAGCTAACGGAAAGCTTCCCGGTTCGCGAACCGAAAGCGAAGAAAAAAAATATTTAAAAAAAAATTATCAATAAACATCTAAATATATTTTGGGATTTAAAGAAGAATACATTTTACAGCTACAGATGTTAGCTTTTAAAAAACCAATGAAATTCACAGAAAAAACCATAGGTTATAGACCATATATAGTTAGGAATTTGCATTTAAAAAACCATTGAAATTCACTGAAAAAACCATAGGTTATAGACCATATATAGTTAGGGATTTGCATTTACAAAACCTTATTTTACTCGCATAAAACCATTGAAATTCCATATATAGTTAGTTGCGCTAACTATATATCGCGCACCCGCAATCCACTGCTGATGATGTCACATATTACATCATTCATGACATGGTCAGTGACATCACTGATGACATCACTGATGACATCTCAAATGACGTCACTGATGACATCACTGATGACATCTCAAATGACATCACTGATGACATCTCATTTGATATTACTGATCACATCACTGATGATATCATTCATGTGATAATACGATGAACTTCTTCAGATTCTAATATAATCTTAGATACAATCAGTGTAAACAGACACTCACAGACTGTCACTCATCCATGGAGTTACTCACACACCTAGTCAGTCATGCAAAGAATCAATCACACCTCCAT